>NC_056725.1:1129739182-1129861682 GCF_019279795.1 Protopterus annectens | reverse complement strand
CTGACCAAAGACAAGGGTGCTACCTGTTGTGCCACTGACAGTACAAGCACTGACACTGATTAGTGTAATGCAGCCTGATCATTAGTCATTTCAACTCTGCAGTATACTTAATGTAGGCTGGCAAGTGACTAAACCAATGGTGACATCCTGTGATATTAATATTTAACAAATACTGCATTTTATTCACTGAATATTATGTAATCTGAAACATTCAAAAGGAGTGAAAATTGCACATGCATACAAATATTTCAAGCATCTGCAATAATGCCTTTCTAGTCTGCCAATACTAAAATAGTTGCTCCCTTAGTAAGTGTTAAAGCTGTTAGTACTTGCTTTAATGTATTTGGTAGTCTATTCCATGCATCATCTGCTCTCTCAGAGAACCAACACTTCTAATTCCTGTAGAATCTTAAACATAGGTTGCCTGATGATTCTATACTTTTTGATAACCTCAAACATTTTCAAATGTAGTTGGCTCTAAATGCCCTACATACCTGAATAAGGTCTTCTCTTAAATATCTATATGAGACACTGTACAAGTACAGATATTTTAATCTTTTATAACTTAGTTTCACATCCATGGATGCCCTTAGTATATTTCCACTGTACTGTTTCTAGTTTAATCATGCTAGTTTTCTTATAAGGATTCCATATTATTATTTCAAACTTTAGTGCGAGTCTAATGTAACTAACAAACAATTACTTCATTTCTAACTTTCTAGACTTATTAAATCTTGTTATATAACATAGTTATATCACTATCAACTAATTGGTTGATATGATTAGAAAAGCTAAAAGCTGGATCAACCCATATAACCAGGTTCCTAAAATCTACACTTCCATTCACAGCGTGCTGTGTTAACTATTCATATATCACTTTAGGTATCTCAAATCTCATAAGGTTAATTTTTAATGCATTTATCAACACTTGCATCTTATTTGGGAGGGGTCCATACCTCTCACATGTCCAGGTTTTAGCAGAATATTCAAAGTTGTGCCTCAAATTTTTCATCAGTTCCTCATAAATTTCATGGTTTTCTGCCAACTAACTTCTTGAGGATTAAAGTCCCTAAATAATGACATGCATTCCCGTTTTAGACTTTATATCCCTTAGAAAATACATACCAATACAAATTATGTTATTCTCGCAACCTTTTAAGTTTACAAGGGCAACATTTAAAACCTGTCCCTATTTTTTTGGCATTGTCCCCCCATTATGTTTGGTTTGAGCAGAATGTTGCACTAACAGAGAATGGGGATCCCTGTAACACACACACACACACACACACACACACACACACACACACACACACACACACACACACACACACACACACACACACACACAAACTTTTTGTTAACTTCCTTCTTTTACAGGAATGAAAATACTAGCTTACTGTTTCCTGTGTTCAGATTATAGCAGCAGCAAACTTAAAATGAGCTTCTAGCCCTGAACATTGAACCCTTTAGTCGGTTGCTCGTTTAACTCCCTAATCTCTCCAGCTCGAGTTCACAAAAAATAAGCAAAAAAAAAATCCTTCATTTCCGATCTGTTAGAGTACAGTAATCTGGGTACCTATAAAATGAACAAGAGCACTTCAGGAATAAGTGATCCAGAACCAAACTCAGGTGGACTGCACCATGTAAAGGAAGAAATAAATTACATTATTAAAAGAAAATAAAAACAAATTTGGTTAAGTGCTTTCATCTGTATAGTTTCAGAAAGTTGAAACATACACATGAAAGCGCTTGACCAAAGTTGCTTTTATTTTCTTTCAATAATGTAATTTATGTCTTCCTTTACTTGGTGCAGTTCACCTGATTTTGGTTCTTGCTCTCTGGCAGTGGTGTCTGTGTTTTTTAATAAGTGATCCAGGCTGGTATGTGTCTACTGCACTGATCACATCGCACAACAGCACTAAAGCTAAAACGGACCAGTCTGACCCATTGCAAAAGAAAGAACCTTTGAATTAAAATGGCAACAGAAGCTGAAAAGCAAAACAGTCGCTCAGCAGCTCTACTGAAAGAAAGAATAACAAAAGGGATTTGACTGCAACTGTATTCAATGGGAATTAAACAACCAGCCAAATACACCAGTAGCCAATAATAACTGTAGACTCTAGACTGGATCGGTCATCATGCACCCCTCTCCAAAAGTGCAGAAATGAATAGCACCATGATGTGAACTTAAAAACCTGAAGCTCATTAGCAAGTGAGCCAACGAGGGAGAACTTTTTTGTTTTGCTACTCTATGGCTGGGTATAGTGTACATAGAGTATGTCTGCCGATCTTCTTGCCACCAGTGTACATCTACTTTAAAAAGGGGTGGTGTGTGCCCCTGCGCCCAGGCCTAAATCTGCCACTGCTTAATCCACTGCTTCCTTATTGCTACTAGTCTTAATGCAAATATTAAGTAAAGGATAATGGAATAAGGTTGTTCTGTAGTCACAGTGGCAAACTTCAGTGATACTTTCTGGAAGCAGAGGTACTCATTCAGCTCAAAGACTTCTCTAGACTGAAAATAAAACTATTTTGTCTGCATGAACAGCTTGTAAAACTCAGGAGAATATTCCCTCAAACAGGTATCTGGAATATCATTACTGTTACTCATCGGAAGCTAAGAAAGATGAATTATTGGAACATAATGATGTCTAGCAAGGTTATACTACTGAAGTTCTGACAACAAGGTGTTTCTCAACAGTTTCCTTCTCCATGACTCTATTGATTTTCTGGCACACTTTAGTTCTCAAAAGGCTATATCACTAGTGCAGTCTAAAAAGTGTGATGAGTGTTTTCTTAGGCAAGAATCACAGAAGAGTGATAGCAAAGCCTCCCAAAGCTCGGGGAAATTCACTAATCAGAAGGGTAAATTTTGAGGTGGGAAGGTGTTTGCCAGATTCCATAAATGGGAATGTCAAGGTTCAAATCCTTAGGTAGAGAATGAATTGCATGGGGCACTATCCTTGGTTTCAAAAAAACAACTGTACAAGGTGGGGATATCTGTGTTATTCTCCATGGGGAAAAGATGATATGGTGACAAAAAGTATTATGCCAGTGTGTATGAAGTTTGATGAATGACAACGTATGCACATACCACACATACTGATATTCTCACACAAGCTGACTGGCAAAGGTATGGGTAAAGACAGGGTGCTCTGCATTTTTAGTCCAAGAATAATTAACAGTACTTGTTGACCTTTGGCTTTTGACTGATTGGAGATAAGGAATCTATCTGGACATATGTAAGCATAGACTATTGGTATGGTCATTATATTCATATAAGGAGAAATGGGATCATGGATGACAGGTTTAAGGAGATCAAAGAGTGATAACAATAACATATTTAAGAAATGTTGCTTCTTTTCCATTGCATCAGGCTAGTTAAAGAGGCCACTTCCCTCACTGAGAAAAATACAGGAGAGAATACTTGTTTAACTGGAAAAACAAAAGAAATATATACATGACTAAGGCAAAAATGGGCATGGAAAATGAAAAACAAAAATTAATTAATCTAAAAGAAATGCCCTCATCCTGAGAAAACGCATTCCATAAGATGGTGGAATTAATGGAAGAAAAATATTTACTTCTAGTGGAACAATAAAAAACACGATGCATAAAGAACTGCACTAAGTGTGTAAATATACAGGTGTGTATAGTTTTTAGAGAGCATGGGTTAAATGGGTAGAGATCTAGGCCTTTAGGTGCATGAAGGTATCAAGTACCAGAACATGCAGGTTGGAGTCTCTGTTACCATACTGGGCTTTGAGGTAGCAGAATGATTCCAACCAAGGAAGACAAGGAAGTAAAAGAAGCATAGATTCATAGATATTCCAAGACCACTGAGTCCCATGATCACTCTCACTTTGCCAGTACCCTACCTGATGCTGCTCCTCCTTTCTCCAGAGGGGCCAAACTGGTCAATCCTGGAGGAAATGTGTGGATACCCATTCAGTCATGTAGTTTATGATTATCTCATTAACACCTGTGTGGTTGTGAATATCACGCCTCTAGCAGTCTACACATACCACTCATTCCAAAGCATTTTCTGAAAAATAAACTTAAGATAAACAAATGAAAATATTTTGTGAAAAATAAAAGCTATTAAAACTGTAAAAATAGCATTGTTATCATAAGAAGTATTCTTTACAGTACTAATGCTGCATTCATAGTCTTTGCCACAAATGCTGTGTTATATTATAATGTGCACTCTGAATTATATTTTTCCAAACTTTCACAAAGTTTCATATCTTGAAAAATGTGCAACTGAGACTTTTGTTAGAACATTTTTGTTAATCAGACATAAGCTTACACATGACAACAAAAAAATCATCTATAAGTGCATGTGTACTGATATATTTGCAGAAACATATGCTTAATTACATAATTAGGAAAATTAATAATCCTTGATAACTGTGCAACTTACATTACAAATATCAAGGACTTTTTCTTTAGCAACATCTAAGGTTTCACTTAGTGTCCTGCAACAGTTTGTAAGTCACTCAATTTTTGAAGTAAAATATTGCTTATTTTTATAATTACTAGCAAATAACTAGCACTATTTCCAGCATAGTATGGTAGAAAACCAGCAATTACATTGAATTATCCTGTCTCCTACACTGGTGTTTCACACCATGCACCTCAATACCATGTGAATCTCTCAGTTGTGAAAATATAAACATACATTTGAAAATTTGAATAATAAGTAGCAAACAAAGATGAAATTTTCCACTACAGGCCATCCTAGACTAACAATCTTAATGTCATTTTGTTAATAAGTCATTGTCCTTTCTAATCTGCCTATTATTAGCCAGTGCATTACTTAGTTAAATAAGCCAAATGCAAAAAAGTTCTGGATGCCATACGGCAGTATGGGTGAGAACTGGAAGCATACAAAACAAGATGTTATAGGCTTGAATGAGTTAAGGGAAAATGATGAGTTTTACTGCTGAACATGCAGTGGAAATTTACTCCAGAGATTTTGTGGCTACTGGAATATAAACCTGTCCCTCCACTGTCTTTTTGTTTATTTGCTGGTGAAGCTTTGGGTCCCTGGTTATAGAACTGCTGGAGATGATGGACTTGTGAAAAAAAAGGAGGTCTAGGAATGCCGGGACATAAATTTTGCATAAGCGAGATAGAAATCTTTGTTCAGAAGACTATAACATACTAAAGTCTCACTTGGTAGCTCTGCAACTTTAGGCCTTGGATATTCTTGATAGGGAACTTCTGAAGTCTAATTATTTGATATGTTTAGTGAAATACATCCCAAAGGGGTGGTATATTCAACAAATAATCTAATCAGTGCTGAGTAGAAGGCAGTGATTACCTCTGTAGACCTTGATGATATTCCTTTGGCAATTAGCATGGCTAAATAAAAGGATTTCCTGATAGCCATTGTCAATTGATGCAATGTTACCAAATATATGTTCATTTTTAAAGCATTACATTTTGTTTGATGCTAGTGTGTGGAATGGTGTTGAAGGTTTTGACCAGGTCAAGATACTTCATGTGCACTGCAGGGTCACCTCCTACAGCCTCTGCAATCCTTTTGAAGAAATGTTTGCATTAACAAGCTAGTAGTTGATAATTAATCCTATCTAGAATGATCTGTAATTCAGCTAATTCATTTTGCAAATCCCTAGGGATCGTCCTGGAGGTCATATGTCCCCATACAAATATGGAGACTCGACTATAGTTGCCATTGGGCCTGAAAAGATGAAAAGTGCAAAACCCTGGTATAAAGTAAGTGCTCTCTTTTCATTTAAACCAAGTCTCAGTAAGTACACAGACATGGATGTTTTCCAAATGTAGAAATTCCTCACTGTCAGGCAATATGTTGTTTAGACTTCTGGCATTAAGGAGAGCTGTTTTAATGTGATCTGATTTTGCTACTGGTATGTTAGTTATGGCAGAATGTCCAGCAATTGGTTAATAAACATCACTGGAGGGCAACAAAGGCTTTAGCCAGTTTGTGAGATCCTTGAAAATTAGTTATCCTCAGTAAAGTAAGCTAGACTGTCTTAACACTTTGTTCCATAAGGACACATACTGGTTTCCCCTGGAATTACATCAGATATTTAACCAATTAAGTCAATTTATTTTTCTTTGTATCTAGGTATTGTTCAAGGTGAAGGAGATATTCCAGTCAGGATTAGTGTCTTATCTGTATTTGTAATAAATATGGAAAGTTCTGATATTTGTCTCTGCATATCTCCAGAGTTCTCTGCCTCAACATATTCATCCTCATATCCGCCACTACCATATGATAGTCAGTAGCATAGCTAGGGAGGGTAAAAGCATTCAGGACTACACTCATCCAATTCTGATCACTTTTTAGGCATACTGGCATTAGAAATAATTGCCAGTATTCCATTTGCAGTTTAAACTGAGTGCTGGAGTGCTCCATGTGCAGAAGAAAATGTAGCAGCTGCTTGCTAAAAATGTTTAAAAGAAAAATGATTTTAATTTCTTTTTTATACAACAAACCTGAGCACTGTAGTTCCCCATGCATGGTATAAACTATAGAAACAGCTGCAAATGCTATAAATTTAGCAAACAGTTTACTACAGGTTAAAAGATTTTTTTTACAGAAAACCTGAGTGTAGTAGCACATTGTATGTGGTATAAACCATTGCCATCAAATTGCTACAGTTTAAAAAAAAATTTACATTTTTTTTTTACTTTTCAATTGCAGAAAATATTTTTTTTTGGGGGGGGGTAAGCCACAAGATTTGAGGGACAGCACTGGGTGCAAAAATAGCTAGCTACACTTCTGGTCATAATTATATTTGTGAATATTTAGGGTCATAGGTTCATAGGTTAATAGGTGTTTACTAAGCTAATGACTACAAGGGCCTTTTTAAGCCAAGCCATGCACCCCAAATCTCTGACAAGTTATGATACCCTTGATAAGTTTAAGCATGGGCCTCTGAGAAGAACCATTTACAGATTGCCTGTGTCCATTAGAGACATAGGTGCCAAACCAGGGATGAATTTCCAGTTCCCATCCAATTGTCCAAGTTGCACTTGAATTGGGTTAGGGAGGAATTCTGCTTCACATGGATAGGGAGCCTGTTCCATAGATGGGGTAGTCTTTGGGATAAATACCTGTCCCTCCAACAGGTCCTATTTATATCACAGGCAAGGTTTAAGTCTTTAGAGTAGGTAATTCTGGTGAGGTACTTTTGGGGTCTTTCCAGTTGCTGCAGGTGTTTGGTAAGGTACATCCCAAAAGGGGCATTGTACTCGATTATGGGCCTGATGAGGGATGAGTAAAGAGGCACGATGACCTCCCCTAATCTAGATGTGAATCCCTTCACAATTAGGTGGGTGATATAAAATGTTTTTCTAACCACTTTGGCCACGTGGTTGTCAAATGAGAGATTGCTATCAACTTGGGTCCCCAGGTCCCTAATTACTTCTTCTGTACTTAATGGATTACCACCTATGTGGTAATTTGTGGGCACTTTGTTTTTGCCAAAGGGGATGACTATACACTTTTTGGCATTTAGCTTGAGGCCATGGCTCTGGCACCAGTTGTCTGTTTCTATGAGGCCCTTTTGGAGGATGCTTGTGTCAGCTGGAGAGTCGATTATGGCGCCCAGTTTGCAGTCATCTGCGAACTTGGTCAGCCACAGTCCTTCTGTGTTGGCCTGCACCTCCAAGAAATATATACCAAACAAGAGAGGTCCCAGGACTGAGCCTTGTGGGACGCCACTTGTAACTGGTTTGGAGTCTGACATGGCTCCAGCAATTCTAACCATGTGGGTTCTGTCCTTGAGCCAGTTTGCAACCCATCTAGTGACATAGGGGTTTATATTTAAGCTGGTGAGCTTATCTATAATGCCCGAGTGGGGTATTGTATCGAAGGCTTTTGCGAGGTCCAGATAGTCTGTGTGGACCACCTTCCCTTCGTCAATAGCCTTGGTGACTGTTTCAAAGAAGTCAACCAGGTTTAAGAGGCAGGATCTGCCCTTAACAACACCGAACTGGGTAGGATCCAGTGTCTGTAGGTCCCCAATATCTTTATTTATGAGGTCCATGATGATCCTTTCCATAGCTTTGCAGACCAAGCTAGTCAGGCTTATGGGGCGATAGTTTCCAGGGTCCACTGAGGCACCACCTTTGTGGAGAGGGACCACTGTTGCTGTACACCACTCTTTGGGTACATATCCTGTAGTAAGGCTGAGATTGAACAGTAGTTTTATGTTTGGGTTTAGCTCTTCTTGGAGTTCATGTAGGATGCAGCCTGGGACACCATCTGGTCCCATTGATGCTGAGTTTTTTGCCTTGGAGAGGGCGGCTCCCACCTGAGCATCTGAGATGTCAGGGGAGCAGCACTCTGCTGGGATAGATATTTGCCCTTTCGGTGGGGAAGGGGGGGGGGAGAAGTTTGCGCTGAACCTGTCAGCTAGGATGTTGGCAATGTCTGTGAGTTCGGTGTATTTTTTGTCATTTTGAACTAATTCTGAGCATATCTGGGAATTCCCACCCAGGTTCCTAACATAACTAAAGAAAGTCTTGTGATTATCCTTAGTGTCCTGTGCAATTTTTCTCTCGAAGCTGGCCTTTGACGATTTTATGTGTGCCCGTAGTTTTTTGCTAATACTGATCAGTGATGCCTTCCCTTTTTGGGATTTTACTCTATCATTTAGTAGCATCCTCCTTCTATTGTATAGTTTGTTTATGGCTGGGGTCCACCAGACAGGACGTTTGCCTTTGGAGGACTGGGTCTTGGTTTTATTTGGGATCGCATGATCCATGCATTCCTGAAGGTGTTCATAGAATGCGTTTATAAAGGATTCTGCGGTCTGGGCCGTATTTTCCACAGGCCCGGGGGCTTTGAAGAATTCCACCTCGGTTTTGAGGAGTGTTTAATTTGCTTTAGAGAAGTTTTTCACTGTGGTTTTCTGGGCAGGGGGTGGGGTCGGGATGTGAATATCCAGTGAGATCAGTTTATGGTCTGATCTTACCAGTGAGGGATACACTTCTGGTCTGGAGCATAGAGTCCCCATGTTGGTGATGATCAGGTCCAGTATGTTTTCCCCTCTTGTGGGAGTGGTAACAAGTTGTTCCATAGCATTTGAGTTTATGAATTCTAGGAACCTTTGGGCAAGGGTGTTGGAGCTAGAGTAATGCTCCCAGTCTATGTTTGGGTAGTTGAAGTCGCCCAATATAATGGTGTTCGGAGAGACCTTCATATTTTCCAGTGTTCTCAGGAAGGCCGAGTGGGGTTCCTGGGTTTGGGAGTGTGGTCTGTAGCAGGCTATAAACTGGAAGGCAGTTTTACCCACTGTTAGTTGCACATGGATAGTCTCCGATGTTTTGTGCTTTGCCACCAACCTGGAGGTGTGGGTATCTTTGATGAATATCGATACTCCCCCTCCTTTTGTGGTTTGGTCCAAGTTTTGGGGCCGAAAAGCATGGTATGAGGTATAACCTGGTAGCGCTGGGGTGCTCTCGGGAGTCCTAAACCAGGTTTCTGTTACTGCACAGATATCGATGTTCTCCATGCTAAGGAAAGTTTCGAGTGCGTGCATCTTGAGGTTTAGACTTCTGGTATTGTGTAGCATTACTCTTAGTATTTTATCCTTTGTGATACCTATGGAGGTGGGTTTGTCTTTTGAGCCTTGCCTAAAAAAGGCACTATGGGGGTAGCAAGAGCCTTTGCCAATATCCGAAAGCCCAGGGGTGACAGGTGCAAGCCGTCCCTAGCAAAGCATCGTGGCTTGTCGTGCATATCATCCCAAGCTGACAGGCATTGGATCCCCTTTGAATGACACCAATACTTAAGCCAATTGTTGAAATTGATCATCTTGTCTTCATATTGTGGCATCATTCTTGGTGAGGATAAGATGCTACTCAAGGTCAGGGTCATACCGGCCTGGGCTACATGCTCAGAGAGCTCCTCTATGTCTCTTTTCATGTAGTCCAGGGAGGTACGCCTCAGGTCATTCACACCAGCATGGACAATGACTGAGTCATATTTGTACTTGCCTTGGAGTGACCTGAGTGCTTGTGTTATGTGGCGGATCCTAGCGCCAGACAGGCTGCTCACCGTGACCTTCTTCTTGTTCAGCCTGGTGAGCAGGATGTCAGTGTGCCTGATGATAGAGTCACCTATTACAAGTGTATCAGGTGTGTTGTTTAGCCTTAAGGGCTGTGACTGTTTGGCACACTGGCTTTGTGAGATATGTGTTGCACGTGTTTTGTTTTGGGGTAGCGGTTGCTTGGGTGTCTGCTTTGGAGGTCTCTGCTGCTTAGGCAGATCTTTATTTAGAGCCTCCGAGTATGTTTTTGTGTGATTATGTGTTTGGTCTGCTGTCATGGTAGGTCTATGTGAGACTGGAATTGTAGTGAGTGTGGTTTCCTTCTCCTCCTGTCTGGTTATGCCAGTACTGAGTTGAGAGAGCTTAGCCTCCAGTTTGGCTATATGGTTGCATCTCTCACATGTGTTGGAATTTGTTGGGAGGAGGAGAGGGTTGTCTGTGTACATGAGGCAGTTGTAACATTGCCTCAAGATTCCCATATTCACCAGCTGGACTGGAGAGGAGATTGACAACTGACCTTTGGACATGCTAGAATAATATTGGGAATTCCTTTATAATTGAAAACAAGGGCCAATGGGGAGTGAGGGTTTTTTTTTTTAATTTTTAGTGCTGACTTATAATTGCTTTAGTGAGCAAGTGCCAGGTAACAAGTGCAATGTGTTACAGGTAACTTAAATGCAAAAACGACAAACAGTAACTTTCTTTCAAGCGAAGCAAGGAAATAAGTACAGTAAGCAATGCAGATATCACTAGGGATCCACAGAAGTGCTGAGAAGCCGCGTTTTAGGTGGAATTAGCATTCCAGGGAAATAACAAGCATACAAACAAAGCTAGATTCAGCAGGCCTGGATCTAGTCTATGCTACAGCAAACAAGGTGTACCAATTTCAGTAAGATACAGTTCAAATATTCAGGCACTATAAACCTTTAACCAGAAATTCCCAGCTCAGAAGGGCAGAGTCCAGCCTCTCCTCCCACAAGAGTGCAGACCACAAACCTTCTTAATGTAAAATAACTGGCCTGAAGCCCAAGTGCTTAAACCAGAACTAATACACTTTAAGAATAACAGACACTGAGCTCTCAATCAGCAGTTCCCAACTTAGAAGGATGTAAGCTACCTGTTCTGCCACTACAGTGCAGACCACAAACCCTCTCAATGTAAAACAACTGGTCTGAAGCCCAAGTGTTTAAACTAAAAGGCCTAGAATGAGTTACACCAAGCAGTAATAAATACAATTGAGTACTTTTAAGATGACGCAAAAGCAAAATAAAGTAGGAAGAAACACAAGTACAGTAAAAGCAGATGAATTTTTTTTTTCAGAAAAGTAGCAAAAGCAGTAGTAAATACAATTCTCATGCAGTGCAAGCTGGCACACTTGAATATGTAGCAATATTAGTCCACACACAGTTTGAAAAATGTAATTAAATTAAAAGGACTAAAAGCAAGTGCAGAAAGGGTTTATTAGGTAGAATGCGGTAAAGAGATGTCCTGGGGAGTGTCTTAGATCAAATCTACAGTGGGCGGGCACTGCAAAAGCCACCAAATTTAAACTACGACCAAGAATAGGGAGGCGGTGGGAAACAGTTTCAACACATATGTAAGGAATGTGCAAATTATAAAAAATATATATACTGTTCTCTATATATTTGCAGAGCAGTAAGACACAGATATCAAGCAGACAATTTAGCTCTATAATACAGAATAACACAGAAAATATTGCAGATAGTTCAAATGAGGGGGGTGGGGAAACAGTTTCAACACAGATGTAAGGAATGTGCAAATTATAAAAAATATATATACTGTTCTCTATATATTTGCAGAGCAGTAAGACACAGATATCAAGCAGACAATTTAGCTCTATAATACAGAATAACACAGAAAATATACTCAGCTCTATATACTTGCAGATAGTTCTGTAAGGCTGTCTCTCAAACTAAGGTTCCAGTTTGAATACAGGTTTCATAGATTAGTACTCACTACTGTACACACGTGATGGTCAAAAGCTAGATTACTATCTATGTGTGTCCCCAAGTCCCTGACTACTGGGTCAGCTCTAAGGGGTGTGTTGTCAATATGGTAGTTA
Organism: Protopterus annectens; assembly: GCF_019279795.1. Lineage (NCBI taxonomy): Eukaryota > Metazoa > Chordata > Ceratodontiformes > Protopteridae > Protopterus > Protopterus annectens. Next base: position 1,129,849,550 of record NC_056725.1, on the reverse strand, counting down.
CATGGGATGGATGACTTCCCAAAGAATACTATTATACATTTCTTGGCATTTAGTTTTAGTCCATGGCTCTGACACCAGTTGTTTGTCTGTGTCAGCCCCTCCTGGAGATCATTTGAGTCAGTATGAGATTCCATGACAGCTCCTAATTTGCAATCATCTGCAAATTTAGTCAGCCAGAGACCACTGACATTGTCCTTGACTTTTGAGAAGTAAATGCTAAAAAGGAGCAGTCCAAGGACTGATCCCTGAGGGACTCCACTTGTGAATGTCCTCTTTGTAGAGATGGACTCCCCAATTCTAACTTCCTGGGTCCTGTCTGTGAGCCAGTTGGCTAATCATCTGGTGACATACGAGTTTGTACCTAACGTATATGAAGCTCACACAAAAAGTGAGAGGGGAAACCTCAAAGTGAATTAGGTATTTACACTATTCACGAATGGAATTATCAATGTTCATTATTTCTGAGCACAAGACAATTTGTGCAGTGCCATAGGAGATCTAGAGCTAAAAGGCAGGCAACAAATGTGAAACTAGCAAGCTGTCCTTCCATCTTGTCCAGTGTTTAGATATTTAGGCAAGTAACGAAAATAGACCACTAAGCAGATAGGACAAGGTGAATGAGAAGGTATCTTAAACTTTAGCAATCAAATGGGAGGAAATTCCCAATTTGATCCTGTTATGCCCACTAATATGATCAGATGAGATGACATGAGAGGAGATAAGGTGAAATGAGATGAGATGAGACAGGGTAGAGCTGCCAGCAATGTATTTTGTAGTAAAGGCAGGTAACTCAAGAAGTGCCACGTATAAAAGAGCAACATGGATTGATAAATAAAGATTTAAATTTATGAGTCGCCCACAGTCATTTGATAGCATGTCCACCTGTATTGTGTAACAGCCTCATAGGTTCATAAGTGTTTACTAGCCTAACAACCACAGGGGTCTTTTTAAGCTTAGTCATGCATACCAAATCTCCGACAAGTTCTGCTACCCTTGATAAGTGTAAACATGGGCCAGGGAGATGAACCATTTACAGGTTACCTGTGTCCATTAGAGACATAGGTGCCAAACCAGGGATGAATTTCTGGTTTCCCATCTAATTGTCCAAGTTACTCTTGAATTGAGTAAGGGAGGAACTCTGCTTCATATGGATGGGGAGCCTGTTCCATAGACTGGGTAGTCTCTGGGATACATATCTACAGTGGATATAAAAAGTGTACACACCCCTGTTAAAATGCCAGGTTTTTGTGATATAAAAAAATGAGACCACGATAAATCGTTTTGAAACTATTCCCACCTTTAATGTGACCTATAACCTGTACAATTCAAATGAAAAACACACAAATCTGTTAGGGGACAAAATATGGGAAATAAAAAACGTACAATAAACTGGTTGCATATGTGTGCACACCCTTAAACTAATACTTTGTTGAAACCAGAACATCCAGGGGAAATCCACAAGAACACAGGGAGGACATGCATACTCCACACAAAAGGCACCCAGATGAGAATCAAACTAAAGAACCTCTTGAAGTTAATTTTTATATTTTTGCATTTTGCTTAAAGTTCGTTTGCTGTTTCTTCAATTTTCATAAAATTTTATTTGTTTTGTTTTATTTCACTTGATAACTGTTTATGATGTATATTATTAATAGTCTGTACAGGTCTGGTGTGGGAGATGTCTTTGAAAGAAGAATGCTTATTTTAGTAAGAGTAGTTAGATTGCTGCTATTTCTTGGTAGCTGAATAGTATTGGTTCATATGTATTACCGTTTCTCATTGGTTGTCTTGCTTTTTTGCCTACTTTTTACTATCACCAAAACTGCAGTTGAATGGTAGGTAGTGAGCACAAGTAAAATTTTCCACTAAATTAGTAATGAAATAGCATCTTCATTCATTACACAGGTAGAAGGCACTAAAGTGCTCTTGATGAAAGAGTATTGCCCTTATTTGTGCTAATCCTCTGCCACCTATAGTAGTCTGTATGTGGTGCTCCAGATAGACAATGAGACCTATTAACCCCCTCCCTTAGCACTCCCTTAATCTCTGCTTTATTCCCTTCAAGATTTTGTCAACAGCAGCACCAAGCATCATGCAGAGACAGCAAATTTGCTCTCATTCTATTGATGGCTTATTAGCACTTGGTGTCCTAAGGCAGTATAAGAACGGAGTCATTCTCAGTGAAAATGAGCTCCTGCTCAGCCTACTTGGTAATATTTATGGGATGTTTAAATACCTGGAAAATTTGGAAGTATCCCTCTCTCAGCCAGAGGCATGTAGCAAGCATTGCATCATACCTTCACCCATACAAATGCAACATCCTCCTACACAAAACTGTGATATATTAACACCTTTTAAAAAATCACTACTCCGGTTTCAGAGAACTCTTGCAATTAGGTATCAGTGAAACAATGCAACAATATATACTACATGCACCCCTCAACATCATGGCAGCAACAACATGCCAATATGTGTAGTATACATACACCAGCTTCTGGAAACATCTAAGTAATTGGTGAATCTGTTGTTAGACACTCAGACTCCATGCTCACCAGGCTGGAGAAGGATGGGGTTACACTTAGTTGTGTCTCAGGCATATCAAGGGTTTTCAAGGCCCTGTCCACCAGTAAAAATGACTATGGCATGATAGTGCTCCATGTGAAAATAGATGGCCTGGCATAAAAGCCCATGAAAAATATATGGGAGATTGCCACACTAGCTTCGATTAAGGTAAGATTCTGGTTCTGAGTGGTAGTCTCTCTTCATTGAGAATGATGCCTAGATTCAAGGAAAAGATAATTGGGTTCAACAATTTGGTAAGTAGCTAGTGACATTCCAGGAGGATGCAGTCTGTGTTGGCCCAGGATGAGATGATATTCCAACTTGCTTTACCAAAGATGGTCTACCCCTTTCATTCAAGGGTTCCACATACTTACTAAAGCCTATGCTGTCCCCATTGTGCTTTTTTCAGGCAGTGCTCATCTAATAAACATCCCAACATAACAAACAAATCAAATCCCAAATTGGACATCATCAAGGAAGTATTTCTCAATGCCAGGAGCTTTAACAATAAACTGCCTGACTTGGAGATACTTGTCCATCTGGAATGTGTCCATGTTTGTATTGTAACCCAGACATGGCTCATATGTAAAGCAGAGCCCCTGTCTGTGCATGGGTTTTTTGCCTACCACACCTTTAAACCCACTGATAATTGCAGTGAAGTCACAGTATTCATCAGTGGCGGCATTCCTTCAGTGATGATACCCAGACATCCTCCCCAATTAGCCACAGAACTCCAGCATACCTTATGGAAGTCAAACTTCTAGCTTATGGGTTGTTATTGATCCTGATCCATGGCTCCACATGGTCATGAATGCATCCTGGTATTCCTTGAAAATATCCATATAAGCAATGGCTCATTAATCTTTGGGGACTTCAACTATCCCTACATAGATTGAAGTACTTAGACTACCAACATAAAGTGTGCCCAATGCTTCTTTGATTGGGTTAACAAGAATTCCCTTGATCATCTTGCCCTCAATCCCACTAGGTGCAAGAATATTCCTGACCCAGTTCACACAAGGTTAGCAACAGCCTGTTCCCTCCCCCCTGGTTTGCCCCCATTATTTAAATCAGACAACCTACTGGTTATCTTTATCCTCAAAATATCCACTCCCCTCATAACAACAACCACTACCCTCTTTAGAGACTTCAGAAAGGCTGTCCTTTTACAATTTTTATGACAAAAATCTCTAAATTTACCCCTGAAAACTCCACAGCTGACCCGGGATATACAGCCACCTACTCTACGGCTCTTTATGCTCATTTATAAAAACACACTGACATGGCATCCATCTTAGAATCAAATATAGTAGTAAATTTAAAAACAAACCATCTCAGTGATCAGGCAATATAAAAAAATATATAAAAAGATGTAACTGCTTAAATTGCCATGTAGGGTCAAAGCCCTTCTGCATAAAGATAAAATAAATAAAATCCTCACTAAGAATCAGAAGGCAACTACAAAGACCAGCAAAGCATCCCATGAACTCAGGCTAGCAATTGAACTAAAGGATAACTATAAGTCCTTCTTCAAGTTATGTTAGGAAATGAATAAATAATTCACAACAATGCTCAAAACTTTTCAATAATAACTACTTCCACTCTGAACTGAAAGACAAGTGGCAAATTTATCCCCTGTAACTATCATCCCAACTTCAGTCATTCCTGCATTACTCCCTCCTACCATCCATAAGGTACTCTCAAAGACCAAATATACTTCTTTTGTGGGAGCTGACAATAAACTGTTTGCTTAATAAGCAGTGACAAGCATGCACTCACTGAGCAGCCCCCTTAAACTGTTTAATCTATGGCATATCTGCAGTCTGTGTCCCTGAACCCTGGTGCACTGCTAGTGATGCTCTTCCACAACAGTGGACCCTCTACACACTCTGGTAACTACAGATCCATCCGCCTTACAGGTCTTCAAGACTTGTCAAAGCCATCAAGAACATCATTACAGACCTCAAAAATCACATTAAAAATTTCAGTTGGCATGACCCGCAGGAATATGGCTTTGTAAAGCATAGGACGTACCTGCTAAATTTTGTTAGCTTCTAGGTGAATGGCAATGGGTATAGTGTCCATGCTGCCTATCTTGAGTTTGCCAAGGCATTTCACAGCATATCAGTTGATGAAATCATAAATAAGCTTACAGCATCAAACACTGATCTTTATGTTGCTCAAGGACAGAATGCAGATTGTCAGAGTTGGTGATTCCAACTCAGCCGAAGAGAAGGTGATGATGGGGTGTTCACAGGGACCTGCATTGAGCCCCTGTTGTTTGGCATTTATTTCTTTGACCTCAAAACCAATGACATAGATCTCTGGTTAAACAGCTTTGATGATGGCTGCAGGTTAGGTGAAGTTGTCAAGTCAACCCAAGACACTTATACCCCTCAAAATGAACTAATACAAGTCACTACCCGGTGCAGAGAAAATGGCTTAAACTAAATGACAAGAATTACAGTATCATGCCTTTCAGGAAACAGCAAATTACTGAAACATACTGCATAGATAAAGGTGAGTGAGTCACTGATTACAGACCTGGACACCTGGGTTGACAACTCACTTTTTATTTGCTCTCCATGTGGCAACTATACCTGCTTTATCTTGCAATTAAGTTCCAAACACATTACTTCTGAAACTAAACAAGGCATTCATATATTATGCTCTACCCTGATAAGAGCCATTATAGAATATAATGTATCCTTTGGGACGTATCTTATGAGACACATGAAAAACTGCAGTTTCCTAACAAAAATTATTGCTGGCCTCAAAAATTTTAGCTATCATTGAGATTGGTATCTTTTTTTCCTGTACTTAAGTGTTGTATAACCTCCTGAGGAGGATATGTACCTCATTTACCGTGCCCTCAAGGATCTTGCTATCCCTGATCTCCTTCTAGACAAATCAAATCATGCAGCCAACACCAGAATAAGCAAGCTCAACCTCTATCAGGAAATAAAACTAGATGGAGGGATAGTTTCATTATGCAGTATATTCTTCTTCTTTGGAATTGGCTTCCGTCATTTTTAATTTCTCCAAGTCTTTTGGTTTTCTATTACCATGATGGGAATGGAACACATTCCTAAGTCCCTATAGGTCAGCTAATGTGATTCCCTGTCATCCTTTAAACATGGCTTGGACAACTGAATTGCTGCAATTAAATTTACTCAGTAACTCATAGGCCTTGGCCTCTTGGAAAAGGGAGGTAGTCAGCATTTCTATACCCCTACTCTTAATGAAGGTCTTATTTTATGGGAAATTTTACGTGCATGTCTGTGTATGGAGAATATTTTTTAATCAAGGAGTGGCAGTTTATTTATGGGAGATTGCAAAATATGTTCTATGCTTATTAATTATTCATATGTAAGTACTAGGCTAGCTGCCCTTGCAGGCCATTTTAAGCCTAACCAGTTTCCCATTTTGTGCTTCAATTAACCTAGCCCATTTGGTTATAGATTGTCCTACCCCTCCCATGGTTGATAAATTATATATTACCCTTAATGAAAATATCTGGCTTCATACCATAGATAATTTGATGGACCCCCTCACCCTTGCATGGGATAAAGCATTTAGAAGCCACCTCTGTCCATTAGTAGTATGGGAGGGGGAAGTCCTGGGAACATTTTCCATTTCCCATCAATATGGGCATATGGACATCGATGAACTTTATTTTATGTGGATTGGGAGTCTGTTCCACAGCAGCAGCATCCTCTGCTAGATAAAGCTGTCCCTCCAAACCATTCTGTTGATGTTGCAGAAGAGGTTAGGATCCCTAGGCAGAGTATTTCTAATGTTACTTGACTTGCTGATGTACAGTAAATCCATATGTAATGTGTTGGAGGATGACCTGTATGCCAGACACAAGTCACCTCTTACCAGTCTGTGTTATACTAAGTATGTCAACAGGCCTTTGAAATGGTCCATGTAGTGCAGGTTGTATAGACCTTGTATCCTTTTAGTAAGGTATCTGTATGGGCATTCCAGTTATTGCATGTGTCTGGGCAGATTCAAGGCAAAGGGAGCATTACACTCAATGACTGGCCAAATGAGGGCTGAGTAAAGGGGAACAATGACATCCCTAGATCTAGACATAATCCCTTTGTATATAAGCTGTGCAGTACAGAAGGACTTTCTTGCAACAATAGACACATATTGGTCAAAAATTAAGTCACTGATCACATAAGTTTTCAAATCCTGAGCAAGTGGGTCAACTATTAGTGGTATATTGTCAGTGTTGTAGTTCCCTTGGGAAGACTATTTTCAGTGGAGGGTAAGGGAGAAATGCTTCAGAAGCATGTCTTTAAAATGTGGGAGAAAACAAGAGTACCTGGACAAAATCCACACAAACGCAGGGAGGACATGCAGACTCCACACAGGAGGCAGTCCAGCCAAAAATCGAACCGGAGAACCTTTTGCTGTGAGGGACAACATTAACCGTTGCACCACTGTGCCGCCCGTGTATTTAGTTTTAGTCTATGATTTTCGCATTAGTTATTTATTTGGGACAAATGTTCTTGCATGATGGCCAAGTCATTTGGGAATTTAATGACTGCTCCTATCTTGCAGTCATCTTCAAACTTAGCCAGCTAGAGCCCTTTGATATTAGCTTTTACTTAAGAAAAGTCGATGCCAAACAGGAGACATCTCAGCACAGCACTCTGGAGGGCTCCACTGTTGACTGGTCTCTTTGTGGAGGTAACTTCCTCTGTTTTTGATTACCTGCATCCTATCTGATTTCAGGTCAAATCTCCTTACTGTCTTTTGGGAGAAAATGTAAGTTGTTAGAGTAGTTACCGACCATTTCCCAATTCAAGACATGATTATTCCACACACAGTTTTGATCTGCTTCCCCATGTTATTAGTTTTATTAACTCCATTTTTGTTTCTTCTTTGTATAAAATTGTTAGTGACTAAAAGCTGTAGACCTCCCACTCTTGTTGGTTTATACTATATTCTGTCTATAGTTAGCTGACCTTGTTTCCTCTGTTGGAAAGGATTAATATTCTGGATTTTAAATATGTTAATGAACTGGACTTAAAATCCCACATGCTGCTAGATGTATTCTGTGCATCTTAAACATGACTGTGGCATTTGCAGGTCTTTTGATAAAAAGACTACTAAAGTCAGGAGGAAGAAGACAATGTTGAAGTTCTATTTCTTAAGAAAGTGAAAAAGCAAGGCCAACCATAGGTCACATTAAAGGTGGGAAAAGTTTTGAAATGATTTATTGTGGTCTTCATTTTTTATATCACAAAAACCTGGCATTTTAACAGGGGTGTGTACATTTTTTAAATACAGTGTATATATATAATTTATGAAGTCAGTTTCCTCACACAGCAGACTTTTACTACAGCTTTGGGTTATAATAAAATTATGGAAGTCTTCTTCAAGTACAGAGTAAGAGGAGTTGGATCCCTTACCATTCTATGGCTTCAGTGGATAAGGGTCAGACTTCTGTGCTTCCTGGACCATCTTGCTCCTCAATAACCCCTGCCTTTGCCCTAATAGAAATTACAACTTTCAACAGTTCTAGAGTTTGTAAAATATGCCCCTACTTCTTTATAATGTCTTTCATATAATAAGTATGTAGGTTGTGTGTAAGTGTAAATCTTAAAGGATTCTGATATACAGACCTTCTATTAATTAGTTTGTGTAAAGGTTGATCTTCTCTGTCCGTTTTCAGGCAATGCTATATTATGCCCTTCTTGTAGGAAATCGGCATTATAATCTGTAATTTCTAAATTTCTAGTAAAGTTTGTTATTTGTCCATCAAGAAATGAATCATAACATATAGGTTATGTAAACATATGTGAATGAAAAAAAAGTAATTTTTTATTTTTTTTTTATGTTTATAGGTTCATAAGTTCATAGATTACTAGGTTAACTGCTTAAGAGCCGTTACACGCCTAGCCAACATCACCTGATTCTACCCAATAAATGGCCCTTAGGGGCAAGAGGATGGCATAGATTTGTATCTGTGTCTAAGTCTTAAGTGATAATTTAGTAAAGTAGTTTAAAAATATAAGAACTTCATGTACAGAGGTAAATCAGGGCTGAAAGTAGAAACATTCCAACAAAATAGGGACAGTTGAGAGGTCTGTTGTCAGCATTGCACCTGCAAACATTTAACTTCAGTGCTTTGCTGTTTGTTTGTTGCCACCAACTCTCTCTGTCTGTACTCTGTCCTTATTTCACTTTACTTTTGTCTCTGCATGGCTGGAATACACTAGCTGTTTGGGTGATACTCAGTGATAGAGCTGTTGAATGAAATGGTGTTTTGCTAACCAGGGCATTGGTATGTACTGTTGATATAAAACATATTACAGTACACATTTTCCATGCTTGCTTATCAACAAAATTTATGTTTTCACCTTTTTTATTTTATTTTTATTTAATTATTTTTTATTAACTGAATAAGTAAAGTTGTCCAAGGATCCTTTTCAGCCATGACATGGGGCAGTAGACAAAACAACTACAAATATAAACACACACTATTTAACATATATAAAATACAAGGGTATATACAACATATTGCAGTATAGTAATTCACAGACGTGAAGATGCTATAGTTCAAGCAATGTATGCAACCCTTACAAAGTTATAGGTAAAACGTGTGAATGCAATAGAATATAAACATTTTATATGATTTAGGAACAGTAAGTACCCTGTCAACGAATGCTTAAACTTAAAATACATTGAAAGGTAAGAGCAGTAACTAAGGAAATGAGAAGAAAAAAGGAAAAGAAGAAATCATATTGTATAAGTAGCTATAAAAGATAGGAATAAGAAAGGCAGTATTAATGACACCATTTTGGTTTCAGCTATACGAAAAGTGTATGCATTATTGTCTTAAAGATGTATTAGAAGAGAACAGTTGTGTCAAATCAGTGTAACCCAAGATTTGAGGGAATAGCCAACACCCCTAGAGTAGTTGAATGGAATTTCTTTTTCAAAATGGGATTTAAGTTTATTCTCTTACAATGGATAAGTTACTGATTTCTTTTTCCTTTCATTTCTTCTGGCATACTATTCCAATTTGCTGGTGTTGCATTACAAAAGGCCTTTTCTCAGAGTCTGATCCTCTGTATTTGTAAAGTTCTCTATAATTTTCATAAGGCATTGTCTATGCAACTTTTGCTTAGTATCATATGCTACAGTATTGTATCTCTCATCGACAGAGTTCGTCTGTATAATGGGCTAGCACTGAAAGAGATGAAAAGCGAAATGGAAATGCATACTTTAAAGTGTGTTCTTCTTTAAGTCACTATGATCTTGGAGCTAACTCCAAGAATGTGCGGAGTACAGGAAATCTTGCCACCTCAAAAACAAAACAAACCAAAAAAAAGTCTTTTTTTCACTTATTTCGAATTTAAGCAGTTATTTTGTTGAGCTAATACTGCAGTGTATTTTGCATGTAAGCAGTTTAGTATGAAGGAATCATAGAAGAAGCAATATGTACACATAACTATTCATTCCAAGACAAAGATTTGTACATCACTGCATTGTTTGGCATACTGCATGCTGGATTGGGCCACTTGCTCAGCTGGAGTGTTTTGCGATCCTTCATATTTCAGTTTTGTACTATATGCATGCAGGTCATTGCACAAATGCCTTCTTGATATAGTGTACCCAGCCTGTGGTCATTGCTACATTTCATCATTAGTATTTATCCTGCGTTTGCATGTTTACATTAGTTGTTTTGCCCTGCATCTCTGTCTGATCAACCACTGTTCATCCTGTTTGTTGAGTTTATCAGTTGTTCCTTCCTTTTTACTCAATTTTTCCAGCACCCTCCTTGAAATGTTCATATCAGACATATCAGGAGTCAACTAGAAAAAAATGTAACACTACTTATCCCAACAGTCTCCTCTTGGAATATTCACATTTTGAATGTGTTCATCTGCTTCATTCACACCATTTCTCTTTACCTACCACATCAGCTGCTAGTGTTGCCATGTACTGTACATTGGTTCTCTACACATGTGGCCAACGGCATTTCTTTTATTTCAGCTGTAATGCTACTTCTATTATGTGGCCCTGGCAACCTCACGTGACACAAATATGTTTGTCCTTTTATCTGTAGACAGATGTGCATAGTTAATTGACGAATGTTTTCTTAATGATGTGTTATATACCGGTGTTTCTTTATGCTAGATGCATTTATTCTCTTCAGGTTTCTTCTTAGAGGTGTGCTGTTACAGCTCCACGCTGCATAGTTTGGTTGAACTTTGATAATTACTGTTTCAAAATCTGCTGACCAATTCATAGCCTGGCAGTGTTATTTCTATACAGGAAACCTCTGCACATATGTTCTAAAGTGTGATATGTGATGTGCCATACCAACATTGACATTTAGATAAATACAATGTGAAACAGTTATAGTTAATGAATTACTGCTTCAAGAAATATTTTTACATGGGTTTGATAAATATTAACATTATTGTCTGTAAGATAATGAACATTATCTGTAATTTGTGGAGTTGATGGATCTATGTTCTCATACTTCAGATATTATATTTACTTAAACATAGTGAAAATGATATAAATCAATTAATATGCTTGCATAAAAGGTTGCTTAATTTATTTTGACCCAAAAAGCAGCTGTTTTTGCAGATTCTAAATATATATGTTATTCATCCTATACTGGGGATTGTTCTAACTGCATCTTTGCCTCTGTTAGTTGCTGTAAAATACAAATTAGTTTTCATCAAAAATAAATGCTTCTTGTTTTTTGTACACTAAGTTATTTATTGTTTTACTTTAGCCAATACATATTTTTAGTATTAGAATGGGTCTGTGGAACTGAGGGATGGAGCTCTGATTGTGAGCTAGGCAACCAGGGTTAACTTAATGGACCCAGCACTGAAGGATCCAAGTAGGGAAGGGCAAGAGTGAATAGGTATGACCAACTTGTCTTCCCTCTGGAGGTGTGGAGGGTTGTGCACAGTGGCACAATGGGAAGTGTAGTTTTGTTGGATGCTAGAAAAAACCCTCATTTTGCCTTGATGAGAGGGGCAAGGCTGCTTGGAGAGGACATGCCTCGTGGAATTTAGGGGCCATTCTCCACGAACATTCCCTTACAAGCACTTTAACAAGTGTATATGGAGATATGGCCACAAAAAAGCAAGAAAAGTTTCTGAGTTGTCCAGACCTTGCTGTGGTAGAGGGAAGTCTTTCTGCTTATCAGTGGCAGTGCTAAGAATTGAGCAGCCTATCTGTCGCAAGAGGAGTGGTCACCAGCTTTGAAATTGTAGCTTATTGGCCGTTTTGGGCTGATTTCTATCCCTTTCAACTTTCTGACTTAAAAACCTGCGTTTGCATGGGTTTGCGCTTGTCTTAGCTCAACAGATCCTGTTTGGACATCCTGCAGACTACTACAGCACCAGAAAAGAGAAAGAGAGACTTTTTGCTGATTCTGAGTATCTTTTTGGCTTGTTCTTAACTGTTTTTGCTAATTGCACTTCAAAAGCTGTTTTTACTGTGGTTCTGTTGTTATTTCTGCTGCATTTTACTGTTAAATCATTTGTTCTGTATGTGCACTTTGATTTCTGCTAAAACTTAATAATGTAAACTGCATTTACTGTTGTAAGTATCACACTCAAGTGCAATAGCCTTTTCTGTGCATATTTACTGCTAAATTGCATTTTTTTTCTAATTCCACAAAAAAAAAATACTATCTGCTTTGCTCATTTCCTGCCTTTTCCTTGTACTAGAATACTAGACTAGCAATCCTCCTTTCCTCAAGAAAACTTAAAAGCATGAAGAACTTCATGCAGTTTATAAGTTTCTGTCCAATCATACTGTATTAGACCCAGCAGCTATTGATTTGGTGAATCTAGCTGCTACTAAACATTTGGTTAATACTAATCCATCTGCTTCTGACAAGGATGGGAAGGCTTTTGATAGATTTGGAATGGCAGGCTCATATGTTGAAATGTATGTTTGCCTCCCCCGGTCGAATAAGGAATATTTAGGTATTGCCACACTCCAACTTAAACCCCTGCCCCATTCCACCTTGCACTGACTCATCCAACTACCTCTATTATTACTTCATCCCACCCAAAACAATCCCTGCCCTACTAAAAAACTAATTTTCTCTCTAATATCTATTGTACTGCACTCTCCAGTCTCAAATATACTATTACCCTCTCCATGCATAATATTTTCCTAACCTACTAATGGCTAGTAGCTATATATTTTGAAATGTTAAACCTACAATTGAGTTTATAACAAAAATATTCACTCTATGTAAATGTTGAAAGTTCTATATTGAATTATGTCTTCTCATTTTTGTAACATTGTGAGAAGCCAATTGCAAATATCATGAAGCTTATCTGAAATTTTTAATTAGCTGTATGAACTATGCCCTTTTGTAACATGTGAAATGTAACTTGCAATTATTGTGGAGCTTTTCTCTCTGGGCCTCCACTGAAAACGGGCTCTTCTTGGCCCAGTGGACTTCCCCGTTCATCAGACTTAAATAAATAAATAATAAATAAATAAATACATAGAATAGAATAGTCCAGATCCCAGATTTGCTGGTTTCAGGACTTTATCTTATTTTTCTGAGTTGTCCAGACCTTGCTGTGGTAGAGGGAAGTCTTTCTGCTTATCAGTGGCAGTGGTAAGCAATGAGCAGCCTATCTGTCACAAGCGAAATGGTTACGAGCTCTGAAATTGTAGCTTATTAGCTGTTTTGGGCTGAGTTTGTATTCCTTTTGACTTTCTGACTTAAAAACCCATGTTTGCACGAGTTTGCGCATCATGCAGCACTGCTTATCTAGGGTTAAACTATTCCTGGTGTCATAAAGTCTGCTCTTCAATTTTTCCCTTAGAACTAGCCAGTTTTTGTTTTTTAGCACTCAGACCTGCTGTTTTGAGCTTAGCACTTGCTCAGAACTTGTTGTAGCACTAAAATAAGTTACAAATTACTACTGCACTCAACCTTCCTCATTAGCCTACAGGAAAACAGTTTTTTAGTACCTACTCGGGCATGTCCAAGAGTCATCTCCCTGTGTTTTCTCCTGTCTACCTGATGAATCTGGGCATCTTGGGACAATGTAGCAATTGCCTCATGTACACAGGCAACCCTCTCCTCTTACCACCCAACACTACAACCTGTGAGAGATGTACTTATATAGCCAAACTGGAGGCAAAGCTGGACTAGACAGTCAAGAGGAGAAGGTAAACACTTGCACCACTCCACACTCAACACATAGTCCCACTAATCCTACACCACTGACACACACATATAGAAACACAAGAACATTTGCAGGGGCTCTCAATAATAATCTGCCCAAGTAACAGAGACCTCCAAAGCAGAAATGCAAGCAACCTCCACTCTCCAACACAACCCAAAAAACAAATAGCCCACAAACTCTGAGTGCCACTCAATCACTGCCCATAAGGCAAAATAAAGTACCTAACACACTAGTGATCGGTGAATCTATAGTCAGACACACAGATGTCCCTCTCACCAGGCTAAACAAAGAGAAAGTTACTGTCAGCTGCCTGTCAGGTGCCGGGATCAGCCACATAATATATGCACTCAGGTCACTCCACAACAAGTACAAATATGACTCTGTCATTGTCCATGTTGATGTGAATGACCTGAGATGTACCTCCCTGGACTACATGAAAAGAGACATGGAAGAGCTCTCCGATATTGTAGCCAGGTAGGTATGACCCTAGCCCTAAGTAGCATCCTGCCATTGCCAAGAATGATACGACAAGGACAAAATGATTGACTTCAACAATTAGCTAAGCTTCTGGTGTCATTTGAAGGGGGTCCACTATCTGTCTGCCTGGGATGACATGGTCGACAGACCATGATGCTTTGCCAGAGGTGGCCTGCACCTGTCACCCCTGGGATTCTGGATACTGGCCAATGGTCTCGCCGCCCCTATAGTGCCTTTTTTAGGCAAGGTTCAAATGACAAATTCACCACCATAACAGGTACAGGCAAGCAAAAACTGAGGGTAATGCTGCTCAATGCTAGAAGTCTAAACCTCAAAATGCACTCACTCGAGGCATTTCTTAAAAATGGAGAACATTGATATCTGTGCAGCGACTAAGACCTGGTTCAAGGCTCCAGAGAGCACCCCTGCATTACCAGGCTATAAGTCATACCACACCTTTCGGCCATCTAACCTGGACACTAAAGGTGGAGGTGTGTCCATATTCATTAAGGATATCCACACCTCCAGGCTAGTTGCTCAGCATAATGTATCCGAGATTATCTAAGTGCAACTAATTTTGGACAAAACTGCAATCCAAATTGTAGCCTGCTTCAGATACCCAACCATGGCCCAGGATTCCCACTCCTCCTTTCTTGATATACTGGAAAATATTAAGGTTCAACCAAACACCCTAATAATCGGTGATTTCACCTACCTCACCAATAACAGGGAAAACTACTCGTGTACCAATTCCTTTCCTCAATGTTTTCTGGAATTTGTAAATTCCAGTGCTCTGGATCAACTTATCCACACCCCACCAGGGGCAACAATATCCTAGACCTAGTCATTACCAACATGAGAAACCAGTGTTCCACACCAGAGATCAACTCCTGGTTGGTCAGATCTGACCATAAGCTAATCACCCTAGATATCCATATCCCGCCCCCACCTCCCATTAAGGAAACCACCATAAAAATTTTCTCCAAAGCCAATTTCATGCCTCTTAAGACAGAAGTTGCAAACATCATGACACCCATGCAGGTGGACAATATAGTTACCACTGCTGAATCCTACACAAATGCACTCTATAAGCACTTACATGAGTGCATGGATCGTGCTATCCCAAACAGAACCAAGACACTATCCTCCAAAAAAAGGAATCCAATCTGGTGTCCCCTGCCGTAAACAAATTGTACAACAGAATGAAGAAACTGTTGCAAAAGAGAGTAAAATCCCATGAGTGGAGGAGCTCCCTGGTCAGCCTCAGTAAGAAGCTGAGATCCCTTATAAGATTCTCCAAAGCTAGCTACGAAAACAAAATTCACTAATTCCAAGGACATCCACAAAGCATTCTATAGCTATGTCAAGAATCTCAATGGCGACACCCAGATCTGCTCTGAGTTACAGCACAATGGCATGACATTTACAGAACCAACTGATATTGCCAACATCCTGGCAGATAGGTTCAGTGCTAACTTTACCCCCCTCTCACCCCCTAATAGGCCCATATCTATACCAGAAGAATGCAGAGTACCTGTAATTACAACTACGCAGGTAAAAAATGCACTCTCTAAAGTCAAGAACACAGCATCCATGGGACCGGACAACATCCTAGGCTGCATTTTACATGAAGTCCAGAATGAACTGGCTCCCCACCTCAGTACCATGTTCAATCATAGCCTCACCTCAGGCTTTGTGCCCACTGAATGGTGCATAGCAACAGTTATCCTACTCCAGTTGGTATGGTTTTCTTGCTTTATATGAAACTTTTATAGGACTTAATGAATATTCAATTTCAGGGATGCACAAGCCAGTGCATTTCTTTGTGCCAGTCCCAAGCCTGGATAAATGGAGAGGGTTGCGTCAGGAAGGGCATCTGGCATAAAAATTCTGCCACATCTCTTATGGCACAAAAATTTCATATTTCCATACCGGATTGGTCGAGGCCCGGGTTAACAATGACCGCCACCAGTACTGTTAGCCAACAGGGTGCTGGCAGAAATTGGGCTACTGTTGGCCGAAGGAGAAGAGGAGGGTGAAGGCATGCCTGAAGGCAGGAAGAGAGGAGGAAGGTTAGGAGTGTAGCAGTGAGGGTATGAAGTTTGCATGTTGGCAGTATGACTGGTATAGGAAGAGAGCTAGCTGATATGATGGAGAGAAGGAAGGTTTATATATTGTGCGTGCAAGAGACCAGATGGAAGAGAAGTAAGGCCAGGTGTTTAGGAAACAGGTTCAAATTGTTCTATCATGGTGTGGATGGCAGGAGAAATGGGGTAGGGATTATACTAAAGGAACAATATGCCAAGAGTGTTTTAGATGTGAAAAGAGTGTCTGACAGAGTGATGTTTATGAAGCTCGAAATTGATGGTGTAATGATGAATGTTGTTAGTGCATATGCTCCACAAGTTGGGTGTGCGATGGATGAGAAAGAGAAATTTTGAAGTGAGTTGGATGAAGTTGTGGTGAGTGTACCCAGGGGGGAGAGACTAGTGATTGGAGTGGACTTTAATGGGCATGTTGGTGAAGTGAACAGAGGGGATGAGGAAGTGATGGGTAGGTATGGTGTTAAGGAGAGGAATGCAGAAGGTCAGATGATTGTGGATTTTGCGAAAAGGATGGACATGGCTGTGGTGAATACATATTTTAAGAAGAGGGAGGAGCATAGGGTGACGTACAAGAGTGGAGGAAGATGCACACAGGTGGATTATATCCTATGTAGGAGGGCCAGTCTGAAGGAGATTGGAGATTGTAAAGTGGTGGCAGGGGAAAGTGTAGTTAAGCAGCATAGAATAGTGGTCTGTAGGATGACGTTGGTGATCAAGAAGAGGAGGAGGAGTGTGAAAGCAGTGCCAAGGATTAAATGGTGGAAGTTAAAAAAGGGTGATTGTGAAGTGGAGTTTAGGGAAGAATTAAGACATGCACTGGAAGGCAGTGGAGAGTTACCGAATAGCTGGGTAACTACAGCAGAACTATTAAGGAAGACTGCTAGAAAGGTGCTTGGTGTGACATCTGGACAGAGGAAGGAGGACAAAGAGACCTGGTGGTGGAATGAGGAAGTACAGGAGAGTATACAGTGGAAGACGCTGGTGAAGAAGAAGTGGGATTGTCAAAGAGATGAAGAAAGTAGACATGAGTATAATGAGATGAGGCGCATGGCAAAGAGAGAGGTGGCGAAAGCTAAGGATAAGGCGTATGGAGAGTTGTATGAGAGATTGGACACTAAAGAGGGAGAAAAGGACCTGTACCGATTGGCTAGACAGAGGGACAGTGCTGGGAAAGATGTGCAGCAAGTAAGGGTGATAAAGGATAGTGAGGGAAAGGTACTCCCAAGAGAGGAGAGTGTGTTGGGTAGATGGAAAGAGTATTTTGAGAGGCTGATGAATGAAGAGAATGAGAGAGAGAGAAGGTTGGATGATGTGGGGATAGTGAATCAGGAAGTGAAACAGATTAGCAAGGAGGAAGTAAGGACAGCTATGAAGAGGATGAAGAATGGAAAGGCTGTTGGCCCAGATGACATACCAATGGAAGCATGGAGGTGCTTAGGAGAAATGGCAGTGGAATTTTTAACTAGATTGTTTAATGAAACTTTGGAAAGTCAGAGGATGCCTGAGGAGTGGAGAAAAAGTGTTTTGGTACCTATCTTTAAGAATAAGGGTGATGTGCAGAGCTGCAGTAACTACAGAGGGATAAAATTGAACAGTCACAGCTTGGAGTTATGGGAAAGAGTAGAAGAAGTTAGGTTAAGAAGGGAGGTGATGATTAGTGATCAGCAGTATGGTTTCATGCCAGGAAAGAGCACTACAGATGCAGTGTTTGCTCTGAGAGTGTTATTGGAGAAATACAGAGAAGGTCAGAAGGAGTTGCATTGTGTCTTTGTAGACTTGGAGAAAGCATATGACAGGGTGCCTAGAGAAGAGTTTTGGTATTGTATGAGGAAGTCGGGAGTGGCAGAGAAGTATGTAAGAGTGGTACAGGATATGTACAATGGTAGTGTGACAGTGGTGAGGACTGCAGTGGGAGTGACAGATCTGTTTAAGGTGGAGGTGGGATTACATCAAGGATCAGCTCTGAGTCCTTTCTTATTTGCAGTGGTGATGGACAGGTTGACAGATGAGATCAGACAGGAGGCCCTGTGGACTATAATGTTTGCAGATGACATTGTGATCTGTAGTGAGGGTAGAAATCAGGTTGAGGAGACTCTGGAGAGGTGGAGATATGCCCTAGAGAGCAGAGGAATGAAAGTCAGCAGGGCTAAGACAGAATATATGTGTGTAAATGAGAGGGAGGGTAGAGGAATGGAGAGGATGCAAGGAATAGAGTTGGTAAAGGTGGACGAGTTTAAGTACTTGGGATCAACAGTTCAGAGTAATGGTGAATGTGGAAGAGAGGTAAAGAAGAGAGTACAGGCAGGGTGGAATGGGTGGAGAAGAGTGTCAAGAGTGATTTGTGACAGACGGGTACCAGTAAGAGTGAACGGAAAGGTCTACAAGAGGATAGTGAGACCAGTTATGTTATATGGGTTGGAGACAGTAACAGTGACAAAAAGGCAGGAGTCAGAGCTGGATGTGGCAGAGTTAAAGATGTTAAGATTTGCACTCAGTGTGACTAGGATGGATAGGATTAGGAATCATTATATTAGAGGGTCAGCTCATGTTGGACAGTTTGGAGATAAAGCAAGAGAAATGAGATTGCGTTGGTTTGGACATGTGCTGAGGAGGGATGATGGGTATATTGGGAAAAAGATGCTAAGGATGGAGCTGCCAGGTAAGAGGAAAAGAGGAAGGCCTAAGATAAGGTTTATGAACGTGGTGAGAAAGGACATGCAGGCAGTTGGTGTGACAGAGCAAGATGCAGAGGATAGGAAGAAATGGAAAGAGATGATCCACTGTGGCGACCCCTAACGGGAAAAGCCAAAAGATGATGATGATGATGGGGAGTTTGTACTTTTAATTGTGGGTAGGTGATTGTTGATAGAATGATGTAAGCATTCTTAAGGTATATAATGTTGTGAATTTGGTTCTGATTTGTCTGATGAAGTTTGCTTATTTCAGTAAATTAAAGTGCTAACTTTATTCCTTTGGACTTGGAGTATTTTTTTCACTTTTTTGTTTTCATCATGGAACTTATAAACAAAGACATTGGTAGCCTCCAAACTGTGGACCCCACCCAGTTCGGGTTTGTAAAAGGCATATCATGTCTCCTAAACCTGATAGATTTCTTTGAAGCAGTCCCCAAAGCTGTAGATGAGGGTAAGGAGGTTCACACAGCCTATCTTGACCTCGACAAGGCTTTCAACACAATCCCCCACTCTGGAATTATAGATAAACTCACTAAACTGGGTATAAATCATTACATCACAGGATGGGTTGCCAACTGGCTCACTGACAGAACCCACACCATGAAAGTTGCAGACTCCAAATCCGACCTCAAACCAGTGACAAGTGGAGTACCACAGGGTTCAGTCCTGGGTACTCTCCTGTTTGGTATCTACTTCTCTGAAGTACAGGCTATCACAGAAGGTCTTTGGCTAATGAATTTCACAGATGACTAAAAACTAGGAGCCATAATCAAATCCGCAAACGATGTGGACATCCTACAAAAGGGCCTCACTGAGACAGATGCCTGGTGTCAGAGTCATGGTCTCAAGCTCAATGCCAAAAATGCATTGTCATCTCCTTATGTAAAAACTCTGTGCCCATGAACTACCACATAAGCAGAAGTCTACTTAACACTGAAAGTGTGATAAGATACCTTGGGACCCAGATAGACAGTAGTCTCTCCTTTGATAATCACATCACCACAGTGGTCAGGAAATCCTTCTACATGGCACACCTCATCACAAAAGGGTTCTCATCCAGGAAAAAATAAGTCATTGTTCCCCTCTACTCGTCACTCATTAGACCCATTATAGAGTACAATGCCCGTTTTGGTATGTACCTCACAAGACATCTGCAACAACTGTTTAAGGCCACAGAAATACTTCACAAAGAGGATTACTGGCCTCAAACAGTTGCCCTACGCTGACCGTCTCAAAAAACTCCAGCTTTACTACGTTGCATATCGCCTACTCTGAGGTGATCTCTGCCTAGCATACAAACCTATGTCCAACCAAGAGCTGCTGGACATGCTCCACCTAAATAAATCTCAATCACTCCGAGCTACATGCTCTAGGGAATTAAACCTAGTCACCACAATAAACAGAACATGCTGGAGGGATAGATTCCTGTCCCAGAGACTTCCCATACTCTGGAACAAGCTACCCATCTATATCAAACAGAGCTCCTCATTAGCACTCTTCAAGAAAAATCTTGATGAGTGGATGGGAAATAGAAAATTCATCCCAGGGATAACTTATGTAGCTCTGCTCGACAGGGGCACAGGAAAATAATTTTCTTGGGTGGCAAAAGCCAGGGAACCTTTTTGGCTAGGCATAATAAGGCCCTTGGGCCGATAGCCTTGTACCTACCTATGAACCTATGAACCTAAAAAATACTAAACCATCCCTTATGGTTGCCTGATTTATGGCTCTTTCTCATCAACTGTCAACCTCAATGATAGTAAACAAATAACTGACACAGAGGAAGCTGATGATTGACAGACATCAGGGGCAAAGAGGCAAAAAATATATTTTTCTTATTAACATGAGCATGGCAATTAGGCAGGCTATTAATGTAAACTTAACCAATCAATATTTTTTAGCACTAACCAGAGTAAGTGAATGACTCAAATTATTTTGATTCATACCCTGGAGGAGAAAACAATAATATATCCTAAAATAAATGTTTTAAACTGCCACACTTAATGTTGAAATAAAATGTTTAAATAGAATTGGCACAGCAAAATGTTTTAGTTTTATCTTTTATGTATTGAATAACTTTTGGATTACAATTTGAATCTCAAACAACAGACCAAATATTCAAAGCTCAATGAAAGTAACATCAGAAATAAAATATACTAATCGGGTATGTTGGTGCAGAAAGAATAATTTCTAGAGAACAGCTAATGTTTTTTTTTGTTGCTTTGGGACATCATGTAACTGGCCTGGCACCCAGTGCTCCATATCCATGCTGGGTCTACTAGCTTTAACTCATATCCCCCAACTTATTCCAATACTGCTGGGGCTGGTTACATATCCTAAGGGCATCCTGATTGCTCAGTCACCTCCACTTCCATTCTGGTGGGGAATGTTTTATTTATATCCCCTACCCACTTTTCTGTCCCACCTCTCGCATTCATTGACTGCATTTGAGGGCAACCTCCCTATTTGACCAAACTTCTCCTAAAGTAGTGTCATCAATAAACACTCTCCCACCTGGGATGAGCAAACCCATCCCTCCATGCCTCCCCATCAGTTGTCTGAGATGCTAATCAAATGCTGGTCAGCTATGCTATAGTTAGGGCTTTATTTCTCCAGGCACCAAGAGCAGCTAATGTTTTCATGTCACCGTTAATAAATCCCTGTACATGTAGTTGTGCTGTATGTAAATGAACCAAGTATTGTTCAAAAGTCTTTAGTAATTTGAAATGCAGTTTTACAGGTACAAATTTTATTTGCTTTACTAAGTTACCAAGTAATAATAGAACTAGAATCAGGCAAGCAGTGTACCGGGGGGGGGGGGGTAAAGGGTGGACAATCTCCCTAGTTGCAAAGAGTTAAGTCGAGCAATTGGCAGAACTGTTTTTTTTTTTTTTTTGCTCCTGACTTGTTCCATAAGACCCCATGCATGAAGCTTGAAGGCATTACTGGTGCTACTCACTAGAGAAGAGAGGCATGACAGATTGGTGAATGGTACTTTTCACTTTTTTTCCCTTCTGCTGTCACATAGTGTCTGAGGGCATAGAGCACTGAAGTCAGGGTGTAGGGCTTTAGGGCCTGATACTACCTTCTTACAGAAGGGAGGAGAGCTAGATCAGGGATTGGACAATTTTTTTTGCTCCTCAACTTAGTGTTGAAGGGCACTAAATTGGGAGCAGAACCAGACATCAAATAAGTCAGTTATGTCTCTGCTAAAATTCACCATCCTCAACAAAACCTCCAACTGCATCTTGTAAAACAAACTAATAATTAATAAACACATATAAAACCAATTATATGTTTTGACTGCAGACTTTAACTTAAGAAAAATTCTTCCATTAATGCAAGTATAGATAACTAAATCAACAATGGGAGCATTCACAAAGAATCAGAAGTAAAAGAAGAATACATCTGTTTTGTAATAAATATCGCAGTGACTATAGTACCATGCAACTCAATGGAGATTAGGGATGCATAACCACCTACATAATGTATACATTCCAAGGACAGCACTGCATAAGGAGACTTCAGAGCCATAAAAATAACAGCCACTGTGCAGCTGAGCCAGCCATGCTGCAGTGAAGGATCATGTGACCTACGGTCATCAGCAGACAGGCCTGCTGCTATGCACATTCACATATGCACTAAAGTGTCCCATGGGTGCTAACTGGGCATAGCTGAGAGCTCATACAAGAGCTTTACAGCAAAGTATCAACTGACAGTATTATATAAATGGGAAGGAAATGGAGTTGTATAATCAGTGGAAAGTGAAACAGCAAGCACAATAACAGACAGAAGGGCAATGGCAAGGGAAGGGTTTTGTAGGAGTCAGGGAGAAGCGTGTTTTTGTGTGATGGGTGCTCATTTGTTTTGTTTTTTTCATGGAAAATAGAGAAGAAATGTAGCATGGGGACAATGAGGGTTGGAAGGAGGATATAGAGATTGCAGTGGGTAGATAAGGAAACATAAACTGCGGACAAGGCCTTACAGTGTAGCTATTGAAAGAAATGAAGGGACAACAAGGGAGTGATGCAGACTGACAGAGAATGGATAATGAATGATGTGAAGGAGTGGACTGCAAAGCAGAGATGGAGAGTGATGCACAAGGTAGGAGATCATAGCGGGAAACAGGGTGGGTTGATGAAGGATTATCAAGCTGGCTCAGAGACAAACCCCACTATTAGTCAGTTACCTTCATGGCTAACATCATAAGTTGGGTTTGCCTCTGGTGACCCAACAGTCAGGGCCAGATGGCTACATGACTCTACCAGTTGCATGAGGCTGCGGTGCAGGGTGTCACCAATTCAGCTTGGCTCCTACCAGTCTGCATATCTTACAGCATGTCATCCTGGAGAGCCCCTCTGCAGTACTCCTTGATATAGGACCACAGCAGGTGATAATAGTGGCACCACTCTCTTCCTTAGCAAGCTTATCCAGACATCTAGTTTATATAGAGTTCCTTCTAATCCTCCCGCATGACCACTCCTTATGCTGTGTCTACATTAGGTGTAAAAAGAGTTTGCATTACCATATGGAAGCAATGACAGAGTCTGATCCCACTGAGGCCATGTCTACTTGCAGTTCAAGTCCATGATCTGAAATGGTAGCTAGGATGTACAGCCCCATATCACAAACTCTACATGGTGCACATTGATGGACAGCACATTACCACGATGATCATTAACAGCAACATGATGCACATGATGAGTACTGTGATGAAGGGTTATATTAGAAAAGCTAGGCCCCACAGGCATACACAGCCTGCATAAATTTAGCGTTCATGCCCAGCTATGATGGGCAGTTGGAAATCATCATGACCATTAAACTTTAATTAGTCTGGCCAGCATCCCCAGGCACACACAGCCCATATGGCTTCAAACCCATGCATGAACCAAAAAGAGCCCCAGAGAGCAGCATAGGGATGATAATGAATCTCGTTGTCAGTGCACTTTAGACAAGATCATACTAAATAGCCTGTTCAGCATAACATCTGTGCTAAAAATATCATTTTAGGATAATAAAAAACACAGTTATCATGATAAGAGAGACTACATGCAACATAGTGCATCATCAGAAAGTGGATATCAGAGTGTATTGCCATATAAAAATTGACAACAGAAAAGCTAACTGGAAATGGACTTCAGGTTAGCAGTTACAACTCAAGACTCAAGGGGACATGACAGCTATAAACACAAACCAGTGCAGTCCATGTAGTAACACTGTATAGGCTATGCCAGTGGACTAACAGGCTGGGGGTCTCAACATGACAATGAACAAAGAAAATGTATGCAGGACAGTCAGCAGTCCTTTTGAGGGGTGTTCAGGCAGGGTCTTTTCCAATCCTATAGGGGGTTTCAGTCAGCCAGGGCACAAGACATAGACAGGGTAGGCAACAGTCCTATGTGGGTACAACCAATTCACAGAGAGCAGGTGGGACAGGCTGTAGTCCTGTGAGGTGGGTTAAATCAACCAGGGCACTGGGAACAGATGAATAGATGGCAGTCTTGTGGGAGTTCAACCATCCAAGAAAGAAAGACGAGGAGGAACAGAAATCAATCCAATGGGGTTTCAACCAACAAGGGCAGAGAGGCAGACAGGGCTGCTTACAGTTCTGCCATGTAGGTGTCTATGCATTGTGCCCCATGCACACAGACAACATGACAGGCCACATGGGACGGTGGGTTTTAGTTCACTAGGCATAGGCCATACTACTGGCAAAGGTACAAGAAATAACATGCAAGGTTCACATGGCCAAACCTGCCACACATTGGGGCAGTGTCAGGAAAGTTACTCTCTAGCAATGCATTGAGCTATGAGTACCACAAGGGTGTAGGGGACAGTTTGGCAGCAAGTGCTGTCTGGCATGGATTGGCATGCATATTTTATATATGTGCCCACAGTTGTACCTCACCTATAATGGGATTGAATAAATAGAAATGACTGGAGAATGTCACCACACATGAGACATGGGTACTACTGCAGACCTTAAACACATGTCAGAATTGTCTTTGACAAGTATAAAGCAAGCAAGATCTAATGAGACCGTGTGTTGCAGGGACTGGTGCAAGTGCTAAGTGCAGTGGACGGCCATGATAAGATATTAAAACAGATGTAATACAGAATCACTGAGGAGCTCTTACATACCAAGAACAATGCTCAAAATATTGCCAGGGACAAGATGACCACAGAGGGTGGACCACCAACAAAGCAGCATCTCAGAGAGACAGAAGAATTTTTTCTTATCCCTTAGAGGTGAAAGTGAGAGAACCTCTCATACCTGGCAGTGCATTTTATATGAGAGCCGGGCTGATAATGAATGCCTGAGCATCTGCAGGGGATGCACCATGTGAGTATCTGCACATGCCATAACTATGGGACAGTGTCTTGCAACTGTGAATGATTTATTCTCACAAACACATATGCATATATGCCTTCCAGAGACATGACAAGCTGCAGCACCAGGTACTAGTGTCAGTAGGGGATGCCTCAGCTGAGCAGATGCACATGCTATTCCCATTATTGTTAACCAGAACAATGCTGTAACACAGACAACCTACATCAAAATGCATTCATATGCGTATATTCGCATAGGTTATGCTTAATGGTGGCATGTAGCATTTTGCAGTTTGCATGATGGTGGAAGTCTCAATTGCACACCAGCATTGCAACAGGTATATTACCTGCAGATATTCACAGTTTGCAGTTGGAGGAAATCCAGCATGAGAGGTTGTTGCATGCCTAATGTCAACAGGTATCAGCAGGAAGATAACAGTATCACACACATAGTACAGTCTGAGGGCACAGTGGCATTGTTAGCAATGATAACTGTGGAGGGCACATCACCACGTAACACAGATAAGGGAACCACATTACTCCATGAAGAACCTCTGACATCACCAGTGTTTCACTTAGGTTATTTCATCCATGTAAACAGCAGCAACAGAAGCAAGCCTTCATGAGGTCAAACAGAGGTTCAATAACCTTCTGTGTGTGCAACAGCATGAAGTTGTATACCACCTCTGCCATTTCTGGGAGCTGTGTTTGCAAGTAGTCATCCATGATTCCAAGGTATATACAACATCACCTGCAACACAGATCATGGGACACTTTAATGAGTTGTCTACTACCTATGTTCATGGAACTGAACCATCACAGTCTCTATCAGTAGCAGCACATGGACCTGCCAACTACATGACCATAAGAAAAGTAATCTCAGACCAAATACTGGTATAGGTCATATGTGTGCCATATGTGGTAGTCCTAGAATCTGTTTGGATGCAGCACAGACTCATTGCATATGTCAGTTAATGGAGTAGAAGCCCATCTGTTTGTTGCACCAGATGCATGTGGAGCAGGTCAGGTCTTAACAGAATGTGGAAGCAACAAGCGACTTCCAGGATCACAGAGAAATGAGCTAGGTTGTACAATGCCTTCATTGCGGTGCCTCATATCTATTTTGTCTGTGGAAACCAAATATGTTCCTCCACATTCTGCAGCATCGTGTCCAGATACTGGTATAGGATTCAGTGCTGATGCCTGTGTGACTCCTAACATCTCCCCTGTTGGACAATGAATGACCCCTATAATAAAAAGATGGTTCTCTACATAAACCTTCCTATCCACTGGGATAGCCAAACAATACATCATCCTTGATTCCATCTGAGGACAGCACATGTATTACTAGCTCATTTATGATGTCTCTCTCCACATGGTAGTAGGTGACTATACAATGATCATGGAAGTGATGGTATGTCAACCCCTGATGGACTCATCTGTGGTGTGGAAGACATTGGCAGGCAACATTACAAATAATGGCTGTCAAGGTTGCCACTAATTGATGATGACCAATTAAAGCAAATTCTTCTGTTAGCATCACATTGTGAGCAGTGCCCTTATTCAATGAAAAGTAATAGGGTTCAAATAAATAGATCTGTGCTGCTTATCTTCCTAATTGTAATAATTTTTTAATCACTCTGGCATATTTGATTTAATCATTTGCATAAATAATGGCTCTCAATGGTGCATTGATACTTACATACATATCATGCGACCATTTCCATGAGATGCATACCTTAATATTTTCCACCTACTGCAGTAGTGCTGTGGGTGCCTCTGAGTCACCCCATTCCTGCACATAACCAGTCATCATGCTGTTTCACGTAAAGCAATACACTATTTGTTTCTTGGCACCCTCCACATGTATTGTTGAAAGAATATTGATTGTTACCTATATTGTTATATCACCTAGGTTGATCACGTTAGGTTCTATTCATGAATGATATTCCATTTTAGTAAATGCCTGTTCTGTGGCATTAATTTTATGCATTCAAGTAATAGATGCTTTCTTTAATTTAAGAAATTGAATAATATTTCTTCTCTGAATCAAGAAGAAATAAGTTATCTATATCATGATATACTATACTATTTGTATTTGGAGGAGTTATAAACAATAGATTACATAATATTTTTTCTGTAACAAATGCTGTGTAAAAACCTGCTTACGCCATCATGCAAAAAAAATGTCCAAAGAAAAACGATGATAATGATTATCTTGTATCATACATATACAAGCCAGATTATCTGTATAATTTAATTTTACATAAGACTGTAGCTCACTTTGTGCTTATGTAAAGGAGTTAAAAATGAAGTCCCTTTCAACTTTAAAAACTAAATAAAAGAATAATAACTGTTTTGCAGACAGTTCATATCTCTTTATAAGATCTCAAGCAGAAAATCCACATAGTTGTCACTGGATTATTTGTACTGAAAGTACTCCTTTCTTTTGAGAGCATTAATGCTTACTCCTTGCTTGGATCTTAATATTTTTAATATAATAAGACATGCAGGCAAATGATCTTCTGGCATAGTTCATAGTGCCCTGAGCATTGAATTCTGCCTCATAGCTTGCTGTAACTTCAGCCAGCAACATTTCTAGTAAAGTGGCCAGAAGCTGATTATTTCTTCTTTATAACAGAGTAGCATTACGCTATGCTTTAAGAGTACCAATTATTATTTACTTAATGTGCCTGGGCCTCATAAAATAATCCTGTAATTGTGTTTGTCTCTCTAATTGCTCCTTTTTGATATTCATAATCTGATTTCTTTTGTATATATTTGTACAGTACCTGCCAAATGCCATTTGTTCTTAACTACTTGCGTAAGATAAATATGTTTGTGAGATAATTTTACATTTTTGTATTTTACAACATCAATATCCCTATTTAAAGAGATTGTTTTAAATGTTTAGCAAACTTTCAGTCATTGTGCTAAACAGTAAGAATTTGATGAACAGCATATCTTGATTTTGAGTTACTATTGACTAAAGAACCAACATCGGATTGCATTCTTTAAGGTTAGTGAGTGCAGATTGATTTCTGGAATCTAACATACTAGATGAGTTTTGGATTTACTTTTTATGTTGTTGGCTGCTTTCATAATTCTAAAAAATGACAATACCTAACTTCAGCAGTAAGGTCATGAGACATTTTTGTTTAACTTTTAAACTGATTTTATTATAAGGTCTGTTGTTTTCCTTAAGGTTTTCCATGCATTTTAAGTTATTAATATACTAGGTTAACTTTATGAGAGACTGGAAATCATTCTCTGCTTGCTCAATTACCTAAAACTGTTGACAATGTATTGTTGGTAGTCACTCTGCTTCTTAGCAGTTTCAGTAGATTAAATTTGCTGGATTTTTGTTTGCCAAAATCCTTGCTTTCAGAATTATTGTGGAATTAAAGGAGAATGGAATGTGAAACAGGATCACTGATGAGGTTCAATAGATTTACAAAAGTCTACTGATTTTGCCTGAATAGCATGCATTCTTACGTAACAGTAAGAGCACTGTACCTCTCGTTTGTGTCATGTCCTCATTGATGAAGTAGGACCACAGAGCTATCTCCCTCAAAATAGAAATCAACACAGAAAACCCAACTAAACCTTTAACAGTTAGGAATGATTCTAAAACAAACTACATCTTATTAAATGGCAGTTTGTCAAAATTCAAGGCACCTCTAAACCCCAAGAACGCAGCTACCTATGCAGAATTTTTACAGAAACCCTGCTGAAACATGTAAATGGCTACACTGAGACTGCAATACCTACTAGAAGTAAGCCCAGAACTAACACCAAAAACAAACCCTACTGGTGGAATCCTTATCTTAACCTGCTATATAAGAAAAGAAATGAAGTCATGCCTAAAATCAGAACGAGAACTCTCATAGAGGCACGGTTGTGGTTCGTTGTCGCACAGCAAGAGGTTCAGCCGGTTCGTTCTCCGCCCGATTCTCAGCTCTTCTCGGTTCGTGTGTTGTTCCATGTGTTTTCGTGTGTTTCCTGCGGTTTCTTCCCTCCCCTCCCACATTTCCAAAGACATTCATCCAACAGACATCCATTTCAGCATTTCTCTGCAAAACAGCTCCGAAGGAACCTAGTCGGACATTCCCGGTCAACAAATGTTAAAAAAAAAAAAAAAAAAAAAAAAAAAAAATAGAGACAACAATTCACTGATTCAACTAAACAATAAAATAAGAGGTTTAATAAAGTCCAACAAGGCCAGTTATGAGGTCAGGATAGCATCCAAGACTAAGGACAATTACATGGCCTTCTTCAGTTATGTCAGGAACCTTAAAGGTAATACTCAGCAGTCTGTAGAACTTGTGGTAAATGGCACAACCTTCAGTGACTTGGATGACATAGCAAATTTACTGGCTGATAAATTTAGCTCTAAGTTCACCTCCCACTCCCCTCCAACTACCCCTTGAGAAATCCCTTCTAGCATACCACCCCCAACTATCAACAGAGAGCAGGTCCTAGAGTTGCTTGCTAATGCCAAAGGTACTGCTTCAATGGGCCCTGACAATATCCCTGGTTGCCTCTCTCTCGTTTTAATTTTTCCAAGTCTTTTGGGTTTCTAATATCATGACGGGAATGAACCCCATTCTTAAGTCAAAGTAAGATTAAAATTCATGAAATTAGTATTGTTTCAGTCTTTGATGTCAGCCAGACGTGCTCTTTGCAGCACCTGCAATGTGCCCAGTAATGACTCCTTCTACAATCCGTATGGGGTTACATGTATCAGTAACATATCTAAATACAATTGCAGATTCTTTTTTATAGGATCTGTTGCTCCTACTACTATTGGAACTGCCTGGGTATCTTTCTTCCACATTGCTCTCATTTCTGCCCGCAAATCCTGGTATTTTATGACTTTGTGTCTCTCTGTACGCAAAACACTGTAGTCACTGGGTGTGGCGACGTCAATGATTAATGCTATTTTTGTCTTCTTTTTATGGACCACTACATCTAGCATCTATCTTTTGAACTGTTGATAATGGGTGATCATATGTGATGTAGACTTCATAATTTTCTATGATGCTTTGTGGCTCATGTTTCCAGTGTTTTTCAGCCACTTCAGTACCATAATATTTGCACAACCCCCAGTGCAACAGTCTTGCCACATTATTATGCCTTTCAGTATACAGTCCTTCTGCCATTAGCATGTCACAACCAGCAACGAGGTATCCAACTGTTTCCAATTCTGTTTTTCAAAACCTACATTTGTCTGTTTCTCTCACATGTTCAACTGACTTTGTAAACCAATGTTGTCTCCTAAATAGCTAAAAATAGACCTAGGAGGGTCACTTGATGCACACTTCAACTACAACCTCAAAACAGGTTACATAAATGCAGGGCTGCAATGGTCATCCCTCTTCATAAGGGTGGACCATCAAGTGACCCATCAGTCTGACAAGTCTAATATCCAAAGTCATGAAACAAATTATCATGGAAATGATCAACAAGGACATTGGCATCTTACAAACTCTGGACACACCCCAGTTTGGCTTTGTTAAGTGAAGGTCTTGCCTACTTAACCAGGTATACTTCTTTGAGAGGGTCACCATAGCTATGGATTAGGGGAAAACAATGCATATTGTTTACCTTGACCAGCCCAAGGAGTTCAGTACAATACCCTAGTCAGGTATTGTTCACAAACTCTCAGACCTAGGCATGAATCCCTCATCTGATCCCCATGTGTCTGATGGACAGAAGTCAAAAGAAAGCAAATTAATCTCCAACTAAAATACTCCCACACACAAAATGCTTAGCAACCATACCCCTAAATATAGGCATTCAAGGAACTCTGGGACTAAACTCGGTTGGATGCAGGGTTGCCAGATTTCTGATGGGCCAGGTAGGGATAAAAAAAAAAGGTCTTTCACACTAAGTGAAGACCAAAAAAAATCACAAGGCAGATCCTCCTCTGTTCAATGCGGAACATCAAGCAGTTCTGCATTAAAAAAGAAGTAGCTCCGTTTTGCGATTTTTTTTTTATTGGCTCATATACCGGCATATGGGCCAATAAAAAAAACAAACCAGAGGCTGTTTCGCCGGGATTTTAACCGACAGTGCAGGACTCGGGATTGGGCTGCTGATCCCAGGACAGTCCCACTCAAATAGGGACGTTTGGCAACCCTGGTTGGGTGTCACGGCTAGGCTTGTAAAGACTCTGGTGGTCGTTAGCCTAGTATAAACCTATGAACCTATGAACCTATGGAGAACTGTTTCTTCTCTGCATCCCATAACCTCGATAGCATACACCAAGGTCAGTTTTCAATGGCTGAAGTGATAAAGCCTTTAGAACTAATAGATCATAACTTAGAATATCTTCAAACAGAAACTGAAAAGTTTAATTTCACCAAAATATCACTGTCACAAGCAATGTTATTCAAATTCTATAGCTAAAGTTTAGTATCACTACTCACATTCTAACATTTGAAGTACATCCACAACTTCTTGGCATATCATACAAACTGCAAATAAGAAAACTCTTCTCTCTTCCCTTCCTTATAGAAAAAAAATTCAGTTCCACCATAATTGGACTCTCTGTTCAAAAGACATGCAGCAGCCTAGAGATTGTTTCATGTTTATCTCTTGATCATATGCATACATCACATTTCACTCCCTCCTGTTAAGATAAGACTTCCTTAGTTCTTGCTGCCTGAATAATTTATCTGTTTTACATATTTTAATGACCAACTAAGTCTGATTGGCAACAGACCTATAAAATAGAAAACAATGAAATAATCATCAGAACAAAATGAAGTTCAACACATGCAAAAAAATATGATTTGTTGTAGTATTTTTCCTTTGTTTTTGTCTACGACATTCTATTCTGTTTTATGCAATCCTCTGATATATTTCAATACTTGCCTTGTTTCTGTTCTTCCATGCCCACACGCACTGAGCACCTCCAGTCTATCTTCTTGTAAAGCTTTTTACAGTATCATGTTACTAACAGCTGGAAACTATTTTCTTGTTGAAGGCTTAGTGATGGTGGTAATATTGTGGTGATGGCACTTCATGGACAGTGGCACATTAAGTCTAATTTATGCCCTGATGCTCACTAGCACTTTTTTTAGAACCATACATAGATGCAAGTTCTTTTGGATTCACATTCCTCATTGTTTTAAAAGTATACTTGGCTATCGTATTATCTCAAATTGCGTATGTATGTGTATATATATATATATATATATATATATATATATATATATATATATATATATATATATATATATATATATATATATTTTATATTTTATATATACATACATATATATATATATATATATATATATATATATATATATATATTAGTTTAATAAATAATTAATTTTTAATAAAGCAAAATGTATTTCAGTGTGTTTTAAATTTGCAGTCAAAATTAACAAAATTACCAATTTCAGCACATTTTACTCATAAAAGACCACTCAGACTGTTGCCATTATAATCTACTGACATCCATTCTCATCAATTATAGTCACTTTGGCTGTGTATACACCATCACAGGAATTCAATAAACTCCATGTAGGCTTAGCACAAAGCCTACATGGAGTCTACATTTTAGCG
Source organism: Protopterus annectens (assembly GCF_019279795.1). NCBI lineage: Eukaryota > Metazoa > Chordata > Ceratodontiformes > Protopteridae > Protopterus > Protopterus annectens. The sequence goes on along the minus strand of NC_056725.1, from coordinate 1,129,816,598 downwards.
TGATGAGCAGCAGTGGTAATTGCATATGCTTGCCGTGCATTGCTGTTACATGAATACAAGTGGGGTTTCATGGCAGGAAACTGTATAAAGCAGCACAAGCACCTTCAGATTATAAACATTACCTATGTGGGATTGCAGAGAAAGCCACAGTGACTACCAGGATTTAATGTAAACCAATGTATACAGTTCTAACACATTATATGAAAGTGTAGTCAATACAGAGTAGTGTGCAAACCTGTTTTAGGCATACTGAATAAAAGCTTTGCTAGTAATCAGAAAGGGTACATAGACTGCATTAGAAGTGCATATTCAACAGAAGTGTGTATATTGGAAAGGGACACACACACACATGAATTGTAGGAATGAACACAAGGGAAAAGGCAGGTGAAACATGGTGATGTACAGCAGACAAGGGCATGTCAATGTATGTACGCCACAAAGACAAGACAGCTGTAGCATGAACACTAATCACATATCTACATGATACAGTACATACTGCTCTGTACACCTCATGTGCAGATATAGTCATATCATCACACAGTTATTGTATGTTATGTGACTGTCACACAAGGTGACATGTTAATGGAGATGATTCTTTGTGATATAAGCATCTGGACATGAACAACGGAGAGGACATTTATCAAGGATGGTATATATAATGGAGAGCAGGTACACATTGTGAAGCTGTGCAAAACGAGTTACCTGAATATGAATGTAATGTCAGCATAGGTCTCAACCAAGTGAGACACATAGCAACAGGCTTATGGACAGCAGTAGACAGACTCACACAAAATCATGGGCAATATCAGAATAATACCACCAGTAATCCATCTCATTGACATAACACATGTGATTGTGATTTGTTATGCATGTTTTTTGCAAGAACACACTTGTACAATGGTCGTGTATTGTCAGTAATCTATGAAGGGAATCAAGCATACCTTCCTCAAAAATTAACATCTTTTGGAGGTGTTAAGAGGGACACTGTTTCACCCATAGTTGAAATCACAAGTAGTCCTGGCTAGCTGAAAGGTTTGCATGACATATATATGCCACAATTCACACTTGCACAACTGTAACCCATGCCATCAATGTTATTAATGAGCTTTGTATTTATTGTGTGCATCACAGGAAGAAGCGTTACACATGCATCAGATATAACACCTTGAAGGGAAGTCTGCACTGTCAACTCCTAATTATGTATCAAAAAGAATACATAGGTATGGACAATAAGTTGTGGCAAAAGTGATACACTTTGGGTAACCCATCCCTGGAATATGCGTTGGGAGGTACATGCAAAAAGGTGCATTGTACTAAATTATTGGTATGATGAGGGCTGAGAACAATGAGACTAAAATGCCCTTTAACGTGGATTTAGTTACCACTGTGGACACAAGCAGGTGGACATTCCCCATACCATCTACCTGAGTATACAGGTCACATACCTCTTGATCTGTTCATAGGGGTGCTGTCTAGATAGTAATTAGCTTATTATTTGCCTTCATAAAGGAAATAGTCCATATGAATTTGTGTTTATGTACTGTGTCTCCATAGCTCTGGCAACAATCCTTTGAATGTGTTAATACTGTCTGCATTATACCAGTACAAATCTTGAATTCAATGATTGCCCACAATTTGCAGTCATGCACAAGCCTGCTTAGACACATGATATTTACATTTGTCTTGTCATGTGAGACTTAAACAATGAACATGAAAAAGCCTAGTACAGCGTCCTGTGGTATGGACCTGGTCATTGGAGTCTAGATAGAGGTGACTTCACACATTTCAACATGATGTGCCCTGTATGTGATACCTTTCTCTATCCACTTAGTGATGTAGGTATTTATGCCCACTTGAGACAGTTTCTCAGTAATATCTGAGTGTAAATTTGTGTCAAATACCTTGCCCAGGTCAAGTTATGCAGGATGATAGTGTTTCCCTCATGCATGCCCCTGGTAACCTTCTTAAAGACATCAAACAGATTTAAAAGGCATGATGTACCTTTAACAAAATCAGACGTGGGTTTGGTACACAGTCAGAAGATTTCTTGTGCCCCTTTTGATAAGGTCTATGATGACTCTTTGGTATGCTTCACAAATGAGGTGACTCAGGAGTATGGGTCTATAAGTCCATGCATCATGTGATGCCCTCCCCCCATTCACATGGATGGCTGCTGCTGTACAACCTTCTACAAGAACATAGGCTGGCTAGAGTCTGTATTTAAGTAGGAATCCAACTTTGTCTGCTAGGTCAAGTTTTCAGCCATGGTATAGGTAACCTGGTATGTTGTCAGGGCCCTTTGATTCTGTGTTATTATCCGTAGAGAGTGCACAGATGAGCTGCTCTCCTGAGAAGATAAATTGAGTAATGTCGGCTGTATACTTTGCTGATGGCCATTGGCAATGGGGGGACAATGTGAGACAAATTGTCATCTATCAGATTGTCTATTTTCTTCAGTTAAATATGGCTGGTGGCATCCACAAACAGCTCTGTATTTAGTTTTGTGTGCCCCTTAACGTTTCACACATATTTAAATAAACAGTTTGTGACAACATCTCCAAATACACCCTTGGTTATGCATCACATGCCATAGAGTGGTACTGTTCACACAGTCATACAATTCTAGCAATGTCACATAATTACATCAATTGCACAACATCTGTCTATGTGTTTTTCATTGGAAAGTGTATTTGAGCGGCCTGATAATGTATAATGACACATAAATGATTTGGTTGTGGCTACCGCAGAACAGTTACTGACACAAATGCTGATAGTCACACTATGGTGCTTGTGACCATTTCAATAATCCTTGAGAATATCAATACAATTGCACATACAGTGAATTCCACAAGATTACAATTGACTCAAAACATGTGATATGTTTGTGTATATACCAACACGTGGATGAAACAAGATTTATTTGACCATGTGATCAGTCTAAATTTCCTGATGATAGGCATACACATGCACAAACGTGTTATGCTGCAAGTGTCACTGTGATGGTTGAATGAGAATTATGTAAAATGTTGATCTGCTCCACTACAAAATCACATACATTACTAAGACAACAATATACATAGCAGCATTCCAGGTCAATGGTTCTCTGGAAGCATATTACTACAGCTATTATGGAAGGCACATGTAATCAAATGTCAACAGCGACAATCAATAACTTACGTCACGACACAGATTACAATAACCTGTTGTACACCTACCATACATCTGCACATCAACATAGCACATGTAGATGCCAGCAACATTGACATGTGAAATGTTCTTAGTGTCATATTACATTAGTAAGCTAATGGATAACATCAAATCAATTCCTAGCCATTATTTTACAATTTAAAATAAACTCTATATATCTATATGATTGAAGATTGCAAAGCTATGTGTGTATGTGTGTATTGTTTTGATTGCAGTACATAATGCTACTGTACATATGTGACATGTGTACCACACCATGACATAACTAGCAATCACCTGTAGATGGCTTGCAGAGGCTCATGGAATGATTTTGCTTCATGATGTGTGGATGCATATTTGACATGAGAATATCTGCCACTCCACTGCAGGAAGGATGTCATGTGGCCAGAGGGAAAAAGAGGATGGTGGATACATGGAGCTCCATTAAAGGTTCCCATAAGTGGTAGTGAAATGAATAGCAATTCTCAAGATCATACAATTACTGTAATGAACCACCAAACCACTAACACAGCAGTAGACTAGGTCAGATTTGAACATTACACCTGTGTAGGGATAGAAGATGACTTCCACTGACTTTAACACTGTCACCAAAGAAACACACACAGAGATCTGCTAAAAAGGAGTAAGCTGTGATGTTTTTAGTTTCTACAGTCCTGCCACCACTTTCTTTAGTTTGGTTATTGATTTTAACAATGTCGCATTGCACTTTATGTAGTTGGTAGCATCATTGTATGCTGAGAAGAATATGCTGACATGGATGTGGAGTCACATCTTGGTATAAAATTGTTTGAAAAGTAATATTTGAAACTATACACACTGGAGTTGCCTGCTGTATGATTACAAACCATATGCATCTAGGTAAAGTATCTTGACAACACAGTAGTTAATATCATTGCCAGAGCACATGTTTGTCTTCAGAGTGCATGCTATATAGAATTACATCATCTGTGTATCTTACAAGAAGATGTTCAGAGGAGGGCTGGAGATAGCAACTGACTCACTTGTCATTCTAAAATTGTCACCATACTGATTGTTGAATGCTCACACAAACCAGTGACTGCAATAAAAGTAGAGCCCCTAGCTGACTATCTACAGACAGCAGTACTTAATGCAAGTGCACACCACAAGTCTGGTTTCTATAGTGCCAGACAACATTTTATAGCTGATAACATCAGCAGCATCTGTTGAGAAGAACATAGTAGTAGGAGCATCTCATATGCTGGTCTAAAATGGTCTCTTGAATGTCAACCAAATTAACACAGACAAGTTGACTGCAGTGAGAGTAGAACTTCTACCTAAGTACAACAGCTAGAGAACTCCGTACTTAATGCAAGTGGCACCAAACAATTCTGCCTTTTAGAATGCTGCTGGACAACTTATAGTGGATAACATCATCGCTGGATGTTTGAGAGAAGATGCTGGGTGGTCTGTTAAAAATGGATGGGTAACCATGTATGACTGTCAAAATATTTGCACTCCATGAGACTGAATTCTTGACACTAGGATACACAGTTGTGCTCTTCTGACTACACACACATACCAGTTGACCACAGTGAGATTATAACCCCTACCTTATTAAGTACACCAGCTAGACAACTCACTACTTAATGCAAGTGCCACAGAACAAGTCTGACTTTTACTGCTGGACAGTTTATAGTGGATGACATCAACATTGGATGCTTGAGAGAAGATCCTGGGAGGCCTATATGAAATGGATGGGTAGCCCTGTACAACTGTCAACATATTTTCACTCCATGGGACTGAATTGATGAGAGTAGGATACACAGTTACACTCTTCTGACTACACACATAAACAAGTTGACCACAGGAGATTAGAACCCCTAACCAAGTACACCAGCTAAACAACTCTCTACTTAATGCAAGCACCAAGACACAAATCTGACTTTTAGAATGCTGCTAGACAACTTATAGTGGATGACATCATCACTGGATACGTGACAGAAGATGGTGGAAGACCTGTATGAAATGGATGGGTACCCTGTACAACTGTCAACATATTTGCTATCCAAGGATCTGAATTGCTGACAGTAGGATACACAGTTACACTTTTTAGAAGTATGTGTTTGTCTTGCCATAGTGGTCTTTATAGATGATGTCAGCATCATTATATGATGTTGTTGACATATTCTGTTATGAGAGTGGTATGCAAAGTGTGGATGTACTATTTCATGTTGTGTTTCCAATGTACAGGTATACTTTAAGAGGCAGCTTGTCAAACTAGATGCAAACAGCTTTCAGGAATGTGTGTAGCAGAAATGAGACATATGCAGCTGTTTTCCAGGATGTTGTGTACATTACACACTTAAGTTGTCACATACAGATACACAGATTTTTTTGTGATCATATTTGTGTGCTCATATCTGTAAAGAATTGCTGTCCACATTAATATAAGACAATTTCAATGTGTATTGTCATTATAAAGACATACGTGTTATGTAATAATGCATTTTTTGCATTTATTTCTGCAGTGTAGTTGATATTTTGGTACGAGTACTGAGATACCAAGTTTCAAGTGAATGGGGGCAGGTAACACATGACTGAGTGTAAATGTATTTTCAATATTAAAAAGTACTATCCCTTTGGTTGTGTTTTTATATGGACTTTAATGGGATGAAGACTAATTTGGCAGTAAACATAAGTAATACATGCTAATGAGCCCTTTCGATAGTGCACTGATGAGCAGCTGATTTACATGATCGATGGCTAAGTGTTTGCGCAAGATACATATTTAAGGACTCTAGATGAACTTGAGAAGTACTTATCCATACTGGCTACGATGGACACAGCTAACAGATACTATGGTGTTCATAACTACTTCATATCAGTTGTGTCAGACATTGTATAAACTTAAAAAATATTTATACTGCTTTCCCCATTTGTGTGTAGTTAAGCAATGAGCAAATGCATATCTCTGCTTCATTGAGAACATTATAAAAGTTGTATTGATTTGCTTTCCTCCATGCAAACATGCTAAGTGGAGAGGCATAGCAGTCAGCACTTTGGACAGTACTGAATGGAGGAAATAGAGCTGCTGCGTAGGTGAGTCTGTGGCAGCAGGTGTAAGAGCATTGAGTTCTTATTTTGAGCAGATGATACATGGTTCGAATCCAGTTCTATCTAACGTTTTTACATATGTATTCATGATGTCATTAAATTAGATTCATAGATTCATAGATTCATAGATATGGTAATTATTGGAAATGTGAGAGGGAATGACTACACTGAAATACTGTATAAAAACAAACAATAACCAAGTGATTTATGTCAATAGTACACATATGGGCTAACATATTTACATAGTCATCCACCTAAATAAATATTTTATATGAATTTTCTTTAATATGAGTGCCTTTATTTTGCTTTAACTATGTGTTTCCTTAGTGCAGTGTGTTCCTGTAGTGTGTAGCAGTCTAAAATTTCCACATCATGCAGACCAAGAAAAGTTAAACAGGGTCTAAACACCATTCTTCTACTTGGCCGAGGTCTATTAGCAACACCAGCAGCATAAATTTGGGTCCATTGCACATATATGTGTATAAAACCAGCTGCAGCCCCTAACATTGTTTCTGTGTACAGATGTTTCTGTGGCTGTATTTCAATAGGTTTTCAAACTGGCAAGAAAAGCCTACACTAAGTCTACATGATTGATTTATAAATTGTTGAATAGCTTCTCCATCTTAGATTGGTTAAATAGCATACAATTCAGCTGCTTATGCTGTAATTAGCATGCCATGATGTTTACAGTGTTTGAGCCCTACATGCTGTATAAAGCTGCTTACTGAATACAAAATGGTGTACTATCATGTGCGTGTCATACCATAGCACATACCAGTCTTAGCGGACCATGTAGGCTTTTTTGAATCTGCACACATCTAATTGTGATAAAAAGGCCACACTGTAGTATTTCAAACTGATTTATATAAATGCATACAAGTCTTACAGAGCCAACTAATAACTGATTATGACTATAATTATGATTATGATTGATTATGACAGCAGTATCCAATCATTCCATCCACTGCCAACTCTCCATAACCAACAATTATCACCATATGGTTTACTGGTGTTTACTTGTGGAAAACAGTGATACGGTGAGAGTAATATAGCTAACATTCATTTCACACACACATCCCAAAAAAAAACAGTAAGTACAATAAAGTATTACACAAATGCACACTAGTCCTGCAAAGACAAATAAATTGCTGCTTAAAATGAGCAGATGTCAAGTGGAAAATTTAGTTTCCTTTACAGACAGTCCCCTACTCCCCTTTGACATTTATAACCACTTTGTTAACTAAGTACACTGCATGCAAATTTCTGACTGTTAGAAAGGTGAATGGCACAGTAAAGTATTTTGAGTTTGTTTCTCACAGTAATCACAGTAAAATATTAGAACTTACTCTTAACAAAATATAAACTAACTCAGCTCAGGCAGAATAAAGATTGTTTAAAATGGAAATAAAAAAATGATAAGTTACTTAAATCCACAGACAGCTCACCACACTTATCCAGCAGTCATAGCCACTTTGTCAATGGAATACACCTCAGGTATTTGATTGTGATAAAAATAATAGTCATACTCATGTATTTCAAGTTTGTTTCAAACAAACACACATCAGTCAGTATAGCCACAAAGAAAAATGTCAGCATAATTTCACACAAATGTATACTAGCCCTGTAAATCCAGATCAAAGATTGCTTAAAATTATCAAATAACAATAGGGCAAATTACTTTCATCAACAGACAGTCCCTCTCACTCCCATCCAGCAATTAAAGTCACTTTGTTGTCTTTGTATACATCACATATCCGATTATGATAAATAATGATAATAAGTGTTTTCATCTTTTCATACAAATAGTAGTCACAGTAAAGTATAAATCAGGGACATACATTGAAGCAAATAAGGCCCAAAATCAGGAGCAATTTTAAATCTAACTCTTAAGTAATTTTAAAAGTTAATAATACAACAGGTTTTGCATCAACATGCATTTTCTAGATGATAAGAAGTATGAAATTCTAATGTCTGCCGTTATTGACTGGCTTTAATCCTCAGTGATTTACCTAAAAATCAAAAATAATTCAAGAAACAGCAAATATATGAGGCAAAATCAAGAACAATACAGAAGTGTTACAGACATCAACTTGCTTCCCAAAAATTACAATAGTCTGCAAAGCCAGCCTTCTGATTGAAACTAAATAAGTCAGTCATTTTATATACTATCACTGCAACTAGCAATTTAAGATACTTTGCTTTTATTGCAGCTCTCAGATGTCTGAATGTATAATGGCCACACAAGTATAAAAGTCAAAAATTTACTTCATCTCAGTTGTATTTAAACACATAGTTACTAACTAGACAGACCCTACAGAAAATAATACCAACCTATAATGCTATTGTCAACATCTGGTCGCCAACCAGGCTTAAAAAAAACTTACATTAAGGTACCACAGCTGCTGCTCTTATAACCATGGTGACCACCCCTTTCCTGTTTATTTGCAGGATTTCTGCAACAACAGATTTAGCCACAGCAAGCTACACCTGAAGAATTTTAAGTATTAAACTCTAATGTCTAGCATTATTAACTCACTGCGTTCATCTGTGAATGTAAAAAGCAATATCATGGATGTTCTGTTAAATCAGGGCAAGAGAAAAGGTAGGCGAATGCGTGTGTGTGTGTGTGTGTGTGTGTGTGTGTGTGTGTGTGTGTGTGTGTGTGTGTGTGTGTGTGTGTGTTTCTTTGTCTGTGTGTCTGTGTGTACATGTGTCTGTTTGAATTTCTGTATGTGTGTGCGTGGGGAGTGAATGTGGGTGGGCACTTGACCCAACATGATGCATGGGCCACCACTGGTGATTACTACAGCAAAGTGCTTGTTAATACCTGCAGTAATCTCCATATAATGTACATGCAAATTAGATAATAATGTCAGTAATGACCTCTTTCCATATTGCAAATAATGTGTCTATGAATCTTTGTTTTTTGCAAACTTGTTAAAGGGCCATTTTTGCTCTTGTATTATTATTTGTTAGTTTTGTTTAGACATGTGCTTATGATGCCTGCTCAAGGTCATGGGAATGCAACACATGTCCACAATATGTATTGTTTTCAAACAGAAAAAAGGACACTTTTGTGACTACAGTTTTGGCGTAACCAAACTTATGCACTGAGTGGGACAGTGTGTTGCAGACAGAGCTGAGGTACATTGAACATTACACAGATATAATGTCATTCTTATATACATTTTATTTTCATGTTTCCTGCTTTACTTCTTGAATCTTAGCTAAGAACTCTGAAAGGGAAACTGACATGGCTGTTTAGATGAGTCATATTCAAGAGAACAATACAAAGAATTGAATAAAGCCATTGCATGTGAAAGAAACTATCCCTTCATAAGGACTGGAAATATTTAGGGACACTTCTTTTAAAAAAATAGCATGAAAAAAGGCAAAGAAGGGAGATATCTAGCAGAAGAAAATAATTTTAAACAACTGTATAGAAAAAGATCCTAAAATATTGGTATGTAGGATAGCATGTTCTCTGATTTAGAGCCTGATATCTTGATTTATGAAGTTAAACAGGCCATAGAAAGCCCCTTTAATGACAAAAAGTGATGAAATTTAGATAAATTGTTTAAAATCTTGTGAAATGATGCTTATAATTAGCCAACAATTTTGAAAAACTGTAATAGAGTAATGTTAATGAGTGCTCATATTATCGAACAATTACACTGGTTTCATATGCTATCTTAGTAATGCTCAAAATCCAGAATGTTAGGCTGCAGCATTATATAGAATGAGAGCTACCAGATGTAGGCACTGGTTTTAGAAAAAGCAGACACCACTTATTAAATTATCAACATTTTATGGATAATGGAGAAAGCAAATGCATTTTAGAAAAAAAATATTTACTATAGCTTTTTGATTATTTTAAAGCCTTTGACTTTGTGGACGATAATAAATTATGGAGAGTTCTAAAAGTGGGGATACCTGGTTACAGCAGATGCTTTATGAGAAATCTTTATACAGACCAAGGAGTAAAAGAACTGATAAGGAAATGATTGCTTGAAGATGATAAAAGGAGTGCAATAAGGCTGCATATCATCACCTTGCTTACGTAATTTATATGCTGATATACTATGTGAAAGGGTTGGTTAGATGTGACTCTGATACTGGAATGGAAATTGCTGGAAGAAATACTACCAACCTAAGAACAATATGTGAGTTACAGACGGCACCATTCTGATGAAAAAAAGTAAGGAGGAGTTAAATAACTTGATGAAGGTGAAGGTATAAATTGCAAAAGCTGGCTTGCTAAAGATATAAAAATAATAAGATTATATCATTCTGCCCTTTCAATTCTTTGTACATAGACAAGGAAGAAAGGGAATCTTTGAAATGTTTCATTGATGTGAGGTCAAAGTTATCTGCAGATGGTGTTTGCAGCCAAGGAATTAAAAGACGGTTGTTCACGGGAGGAAATATATGGCAAATCTGGGTAAGAAATTAAATGATAGAGAATACATCACATTGTCAATAACGGTCAATATATTTTAAAGCTATTTCCTAGCAATAACACACAGTTGTAAGTGTTGCACTATATATAAAGCTTTGCACTTAAAGATCAAAAGATTTTAAACTGTAGTGAAGGAGAAAATACTTGATAATTCTCTGTCTGAAAGAAGGAAATAAACCCAGATTGTGCATTGTAAGGTCTGAAAACTAAAACTCATATACTTTGTCCAGATAATGTACAGACAGAACTCAGTGTAGAGAACACTAATATTAGGAAAGATGCTAGGTAAAAGAAGAAGAGATCGGGAGAAGTTGAGGTAGATAGGCAGTATTACTGAAGTATTCATGTCAAATCATCACCGACACTTACCATAAAGCCAAATTTATCTGAAAAATTTCTCAAAAGGCCACTATTAGCAATAAATAATAATTTTGCATGGTGGCAAGGTTCCTGCACCACAATATGGGAGGAAGCCCTTGATGCCCAATATCAAAAATACATACTCCACAAATGAACAACAAGAAGGAAAGTGTAAACATAAGTTCACTAAAAGTGGCTTTCAGTGAAATGTTCCTGATCACTTTGCAGTCATGGTAAGTCATCTTCCAGCTGTCTGGGTCCATTATTGAAGTGATGAATACAATTTACAAGAAAGTGAAAAAGCAGCTTGTTGACAGGCCTGGCATAGTAAAATCTTTGAGGTCAAGAAATGATGAACTTGAATAAATGATTAAAGAAAAACCACAATAAAACGCACAAAGTTCAGGAACAAGTAGTCCGATCAGTAGTACCAAGGACACCCTCCAAGGAAAATCTAAATAAAAAATGTGTAATTACACAAGTCCACCAAACGAATATAAAATCACGTAGTTTATTCAATTCTTGAATTCAAACAGTACGAACAAATGGTTAAGCGCTTTCACCCAGGTTCAATCCCAGGCTTCCTCAGAACAAAATTCAGTGAAACCAGTGGTGGGTTTAAATACCCAAAGCTTGAACATGTGACATTTCATAATTGAAGTTCAGTAACTTCCAATCAAGTAAAATACATTAAAACATATTAAAACATACCCCAGGATTCACGAAGCCTCCGTGTAAGAGTTATAACTCTTACACGGATGCTGCAGTTAAACTGAGTGATGTCAGCATGCTCTGCATATTCATGAGAGCATGCTGAATCACACCTAAGTCGAACACGGCCGTGTAAGACAGTAGGGGGCATGTCCGTAGGCAGAGCCCTGTAAGCGGACATGCCCCCAGAAGTGTAAAAGTGCCCAAAGCAGACACCCACAACAGAGTCCATGGAAATGTGAATAAACACAACACAACACATGCCCCTACAGACTATTAAACATAAAACAATCTAAATGAACATGTCAAATTTTTTTTAAATTGTAAAGATGTTTAACCGTGAGTGCGCTCGTTTGCGCGGGCGTGCCCGTAGCGCAGCTACAGTTAGCAGTCAATGGGAAAGCATATAAGAACTAAATATGCAAAATAAGCCAGGAAGCAATAGTGAAGCGGTAGAGATGCCGGCTGCAGAGCAGGCATTCATGGTTCGAGCCCCCACAACACAAATTTTTTTTTTTCGCAAAATAAGCAGGAAACAAGTCCCTGACACATATATGTACACATAAAACCAGAATATATGTAAAATGCAATGTAATAGCCTATTTATATTGAATAAATGTGAGCTAAGAAATGAATATAAACTGCCAGATGTGCCCATAGATAAGCATTGGTTTAACTGGTGCAAAATGAGTGCCTGTAGCCGAGCAGTGGTTTACCACGCTAAATATATGTGCCCCTAATTGAGCTAAGCGGCATATGCGTGCCAATAGCCAAATGAGTCTTAAACCAGCGTACCCCGTTTGCGCGGAGCTGCGCACCGCGCAAACGAGCTAACCGATGGGCAACGGTGAGCAAGCCGTATCCAAAATGCCTTTACACAGACACACCCCTCAACATGTCTAGACAGTCATGAAAAATAAAAAGCAGTGGCCACGTTCAAACCCAGGATACTATACACCATAGTCAAGGTACAGAACCACTAAGCCATGACAGCAGTACCTAGAAATGCAATATTAGCTCATATATAGGAATGAATACAAACTACAGCATGACAATGCAGGTTTACTGAAGTTGATACAATTCCAAACTGGCCAATCACAGATATGCGGGAAAACGGACTATATAAGCCCCATAGGCGGAATACACAGCATAAACGATTGTAGAACAGACCTGCAGTTAGAATGTCAGGTGTAGGTGAGGGTAGCTTTTCGAGCGCAGAGGTGGGGTGTTGAGGAGTCCAGGTACATGGCCTGGCTCCTAGTCCACAACCATGAGGCCCAACTCATGCAGGGCCAGGTCCTCTGGGGAGCGTACAAGGCTGAGGCGTGGGACCAGTTGGCTCATGAACTCACCAGTGCCACAGGAATTCCTAGGACAGGTGAGCAGGTCCGTCACCACCATGCGGACCTGAAGAGACGTAAGCAGGACCAACTGAACCGTTGGATCCAGGAGGCCCGGCAATCACCCAACGCCCCACCACTGAGTAAGTATCAATTAATTATGTTTGTAGAAAGTTAAACTACCTGAAATCATGGAGATGTGTATTCCAATATTACTTCATTTATATTACAGCTGCAGGTGTCCGTTCTGCAAACCGCAGAGCCTATGACGATAGGCTGGTGCGGTTGCGCCACCAGGCAGGTCAGTAATCCACTACTAGTAATTGTAAAGATATATAAATGTATGACAGTCAGCATAAGAGTGCAGTGTAGCCAGGAAGGAATTAAATCTGCAAGTCACAGTGTGAAAGTGTATGCAAGTATTGCCTGATTACAACAGTTCCCAGCCTGTAAGTTGAAACTAATCATGAGACTGTCCAACACATATTTTGAAATAAAACTGCCCTGCCTGTAAGAAAATAGTACACAACCTGCAGCAGCAGGTAATGTATAGCTGCAGAAGAGGATGAAATCACATGTGTGAAATATATCCCTGTGGAAATACCGAAACATGACAGAAGTGAGAGTGCTGGAAAGAACTGTAATAACTACTGTTAAAACATGACAATAAAGCCTAGAAGTACCAGTCTGAATAGTAACATGAAAGCAAGTGAGAGAGTGTGAGAAAGTGTCAGGAATACAGCACTACAGTAGTAATAACCCCTGAATAAACTATACTGCAGTCAGGACATAATTAAATGCATGTGAGACTCAGAACCAAACAGAAACATCTGTTCAAAGTGTTGCTGCATGTGGAATGTGTACACCAAAATCTGGATATGTTGCTCCCAGTCTGAAATATGCAGATAGGATGACTGTCTGATATACCAAACATCCACACCTGTCTACAAGTATAGAAAGCACAGTTAACAGGATGATGTATCTGCACAAAGTTCGATATGAATGTGTATGAACAGCAATAAAATGTAGAGTTATGTTGCAGTAACAGTCCCATCTGCAAGGTTAAGTAGTTAACATATAGGACACTGTAGTTAGAACAGTAGTGTGTATATAACTGTAGCTATTAGAAATGTACAGCATATGTGGTTGTATTTGAAGGTGTTAATAATATGTTTGATTTACCCCACCCTCTAACCATCTATAACCCATTCCACGGAAAATGGTATGGGCAATCACAATGACCACCCCTGGGTGTCTGTCCGAGTGGGTCTTATATATTTGCTTGTCTGTTGATGCATCCGCCACATTCATACATCCACACCTGATGGCCTGTTGCCATCAATCAACCCTGCATGTTGTTGGACTGTGTATTACTGTTCAAATTATGCATGTGCTATGCACGCTGTTCAATGGTGTGAATAACTGGGTGTTTGGTTAATGGGAATACTAATGCATGCTGTTACAACTAACTGTGAATAGTATTTATATGTCACTAACCCAAACTGTCATGACATAATGCAAAACATAGAGCGACAGGGAAGGCGGGTTCGGCGTACCCACCTCTCCCACCTCAGCTGGCGAGTGCACCTGGCACTAGTGCCCAGTCCGGACCCTCCTCCGGTGGCCCTGTGCCACCTGCGGGTGGAAGCACTGCAGGGGATGGGGCTCGCCCCTCTGCAAGTGTGGCGGAGGAGATCCACCACTCACCCTCCGTAGCGTCCGGACTGTGGTGCGTGGGAGATTCGGGACTCTGTCCTTGAGCCCCTACGCCAGCTCGAGGCACGGTGGTGCAACTAACGGGCATGCCCGTTGCCCGCCTACACAGCCCCAGCACAGCCCCATCCTGGGCAGTGAAGGAACAGTGGCAACTGCCTATGGGTGGGGTTATCAGTTCCACTGTTGCCATCTCTGGGCTCATGGGCTCTGGACATCCAAACCTACGTCCCGTCAATTGTGTAACCCCCACGTGTGTCATACACCGTCCCTGTATGCGTCTTGTCTGTCTTGTCTGTTAACCTACCCAACCTACCTCCCCAGCTGTACCGACTACCTTCACCTGACATACCACTCTCACCTGAAAAAAAAAAAAAAGGTCACTCTGTACCCACAAAAATTACGCCCATACATAGCTGCCTATTCCGCACATGTCTACTGGACATGGAACCCATCAATTCCAATTGGCTGTACAACAGGTATTATTGTTGTCCTGACACCTCTCTCAGGGTGGAAGGTTTCAAATGTCACACCAAATTACATACATATGCACAGCTGTTGCTGCTGAAGAAATGGGCAGCTATGGGCCTTACCTACATCCCTCCTGCACATCCCAAGCTTGTTTCCCTACTGTCTTACCCTCTTTGTGACCCCTTTTCACCACTTTCCTGTCTCCCGTTTTCTTTCTTTCAAAGAAAATAAGCGGTGTCTTGAAGAGTAAGCACGTTTAAGCGGTTGTAGCGGGTGTGCAGTGCGTGGAGCTAACCACCAGTGCGCATCGTGTGAGCTCCGCAAACCAGCGCTAACCCGGTTACAACTGCTTAAAAGTGCCTTAGTCACTTTGATTGACAGGTCCTGTACTCAGTTCCAAAGAAAAATAAAATCCCACTGTGAGTCCCGAACCCAGGACCTGGGCAACTATAGTCTGCATGACTTACCACTAAGCCATGACTCTTATTTAGAAACACTGTGCTAAAGTAAATATATCATTTAACAGTAGGAATGAATGTAAAGGGAATATAGATGTGTACTACACAAAGCTTGACATTTAGAATCACAAACAAAACTGGTGGATTTCCATAATAGTAGTGTGTGAACAGAAACAGCCATGCTAGTTGGAAGCTAGTAGGTAATAATGTCACCATAGCACCTTGCAAGACACACACATACTCACAGCAGGATAAGCACTGCCCATACCCCACAACCTCTTACAGGAACACATCCGGACCAAGTAATAAAATATGTGGAGCAAAGGCCCAAAACCAGGGACACATTACAAATAAAGTTACAACAAATGCAGACAGTTCAGAAAGTAACAGGGTCTACACCTTGTGGGATGTTTGGAAGGGTATGCAGTCTGGAACTTGAATGTTTGTCACCATATTCTGACTTGAGCCCAGACTGACTTGCCAGATAAAGGTGTGCATGAGATAATGACCAAATTATGAGGCAGAAATGTGGACAGCCTGCAAATATCTGTACACATGACGGGTCCAACACCACCATATTTGAATAGTTAAGAACCTAGACATAGCAACAGTTAATGTCTTACAGGGATGCCCCACAGACCCCACGTGAAATGTACAAACAGTAGGCAGAAAGGTGTAACACATGCAATGGTAACTATGGAGTCCAGAAAGTATTCACCACTCGCATGGCAGAAAAGTGTAGTAATACATATGCTCATGCTAACCCACAGTCACAACTGCAGCATACCAGACATTTTAATGGGTGTACCCCACTGATATGTACCATTCCATGAGGCACATAACTGATGAACCTGAAAGCCTCTGGGGCCTGCTCAGCAGCATACTCACATACCCTAATAGATGTCAAGGCCCACACCATGGCCAGACCACACTGCATGCTGTAACACCCTAGCAGATATAGCAAGCATTCCAGGGTGTGAATGTACATGGAAAATAGGAAAGCTACAGCAGCACACTACAGTCAAGACACCTAGCAGGCATACCAGTACTGACAGTAAAGGCAACTATTGAAGCCTTAGCAACAGAGTGCAAGCAAAGGTGAAAGGAAAGCACACACACACACACACACACACATTAACAATAGTAGTAGTTGTAGTTGTTAGTGTACATACACAGTCAGTACAGGAAACTGGAGAAATGAATGGAGGAATGTTAATCCACAACCCACCGAAAAATGAGAGATACCAACCTTTACACTCACAGAATGTTGTCCACAGCATAACAGCATGGTCCCTGCCCTTAACATCTGAAAGGGCTACGCCTATTTCACACACCCTTTTATAGCACAGTTCTGAAATCACAGTGAGAACTGCAATCAGTACACAACAGGCTGCATGCAATTAGCAAATGCTGGCTAACAATTGGTGCAGAGGCCATCACATGGGCATATGCAGATACCTACAAAAGTATGCTGTACTCCATGTCCACGCATGCAATACTTTCACTGCACCCTGAGAGAAAGAGAGACAGAGAGAGAGAGAGAGAGAGAGAGAGAGAGAGATAGAGAGGACTAGACTGCAACTAAGCAGATGGAAACAAATCCCTCAGCAACAGCTACCTGGAAGCTGACAACTGGGAAGTGGAGCAGCAGGACAGAGAGCCAGACAGTAGCAGAAGCAGCTGTGACAAACACAGGTACTGTAAAGTAATACTATAAAGGTGTACATACTGTGAACCCTCCATATGTGTCATTGGTCTGTATCCATATGTATATGAAGATGTGTAAAGGGCAGGAGACATACAGCACCTATCAGTGAAGGCTGTACATACATTTGTATGTGTGAGCATCTATGTGCACATATAAATGTTGTTTGATTGTAGGTTGTACTGCCATGTACAAATTAGGTTACACAGCTATGTATGTTTAGCAGTATGTTAGTGTGTGTATACAGTAAGGTAGACAAATATGCTGATATACCTGTCTAACATATGGCTATGTATGTATGTCAACATATGTATGTGTATATATATATATATGTATATATATACATATGATATGCATATATGTATACATACATAGAGAGAGAGATGTAGGACTACATAGACAGATGTCGATAGAATATTGTAGCAACATATCTATGTAATGCACACATGCAGAGATAGATATATGTAGATACATATACATAGACAGACTGATCTGACCACCTACAGGTATGATTGTATATGATGACCTGCAACACAGCCTGTCCCCCCCCCTGTCGCCCACACCCCCTCTGTGCCCCCTCCACATCTACAGCAGAATATGTACATCAATATATATATATGTGCAAATGTATACAGACATATTTACATATATATATATATCTATATGCATATAGACATATCTTAATACATATATATATGTATAGAGAGAGAGAGAGATGTATATAGAGTCTGAGTGAGGCACATGTGTACAGATGTATTGCAACAGGTGCCTGGTGACAAAGGCACGGAGTGAACACCAGTGTCAAATCCCGAGTAACATACCACATTCCAGATCACCTACACCAGTAACCACCATATATGTGAGTGTCCGCCCACCACTGCATGTGTCAGGGGTGGGCAGGGTCAGACATGTGTACAATAGTGGCCCCAATGATAGTCACAGTGGCACACTATCCCTGGAATAGCTGCACATGGTATGTGTCACTTGACATGGTGAGTCAGGCATGGACATGTAGGTCGGTGTACCCCCCACAGCACATAATGGATGCCATGGTATGGACCTCACATGACAGCAACAGATATGGAGAAGGACACAGTGACATGTACAACACTGTGACAATGCACCCAAACACAGTACCAATGCACAGTGACTGAAAACACCACAGAGTACACATATGCTACCCACGAGGTTACCACCCCAGATGCACATATGGAGGTCACACCCATGACAGATGTCCAACAACCATTGTAACACCACCCACCATCCACAACCTAAATGTCTGCTGTGTGTCGTCTGTGCCACTGCAATAGTGTGCACATGTGTAGGTATGGGTTCCAACTCACAGATAGGACACACCCTGCAACAAACCACACAGTAAGAAGCGAGACTCCCCATGTGTACATGTCACACATACCCCTGCTGAATGTTAGTCAGATAGGTAATATGCCATATGAGTCACCCTGTGTAACTGTGTGACGGCAGCAGGTACCATCACACCACATGTGTCACAATGGTCAGGTTAGCAGAACAGTATGCTGCTGTAGACACAGGGGCATTAGCATATTGTATAGTATTGTATTACAATGTCATGTATTGTGTTGTATTGTATTGGTATGGTGAGGTGCCTCCTTCATGGAGTGGAACCACTGGTGCTATGCGCCAGTGTACAGGTACATACCCTGTAGTCAAGGTAGTGTAACATAGCACTTCTATATGTGTGTTTAGCTCCTGTCAGAGGTTATGTAGCATGCAACTGGGGATACCAGCAGGTCCCATCCATGTCGTGTATTCTGCTGACCTGCGGGTGTCTCTCACCTGGACATCTGTGATGACTTGGAGGTTAGGGTCAGCTGGGATAACTATGCCTTATTACAGGGGAGAGGGTGGGGTGACACCTGCACTGAACCTGTCCGCCACAATGTCTATCTGTGGTGTCAGTGAAATATGTGTTGTGTACTACCTATGGGCATAGAGGATGGCTCCTGACCAGGTCGCTAACATAACTCAGGTAGGCCTCCTGGTCATCTGTAGTGTCACGCTTGACGTCTCACTCAACATTGCCCATGTAGTCAGTATGATGGGAAATAGATCCTTACCAGTGCTGCTCAGACATGCCCTCCCTTCAGTGACTGATGCTCTGTCTTGCAGTAGCTTACATCTTCTGTAATACAATCTGTATATGGCTGGGGTCCGCCAGACAGGATGCTGTCCCTTTGTGGATAGTGTCTTGGCCATATATGGGAATGCATGAGCCATGCATTCTTGGAGATGTCTGTAGAAAGCAATTGTGTAGGGGTCAGCATTGTGGGTTGTCTCTGCCACTGGCCCAGTGGGCTGTAAGGATACCATATCACTGTTACAAAGTGTAATGTCTGTATCTGTAATGTTGTGCACTGTAGCCATCTGTGCTGGTGGTGGAGGTGGGATATGTATATCCAGGGCAAGCAGGGTGTGGTCAGCCCACAGTATTCGCCGATGTACGCCATACAGTACCTAGATACAAACCCCCAGAGTGAGGAGGTGCTCCTGACCTGAATTGGTGTTCTGACTGCTGGTGTTTGGTAGCATGTCATATGGAGCCTGGCAGGTACTGTTGCACAGTTGCTGGCCGAGCACTGATACCTGGCCATCTACATGTGTATCCACCAATAGACAGACAGATGCTACATATGTGAGATATGTGGTATCATAACAGTCAAGTAGCATGTGTAGTATGTGTGCCAAAGTCTGCTGACATATATTGCTGATACCAGGTTATCTTCTTTCTCAGGTACATGGCCCATCCAAGGCATCCCACCTACTCTGCGGCTGAGGATGAGGAGATACACCAGAGCCTGGTGCGGGACTATGCAACACTCTTTTCCCGCACCAGCCAGAATCAGCAGGTGAGGGCTGCACTGTGGCAGGACCTTTTCCGTCGGGTAAATGATATAGGCATGCATAATAGGACATATGAGCAGGTACGACATCACTGCAGTGATTTGATCAGACATGTCCGTCAGCGTGCGTCAGATATCCACAGGCAACAGGTCGCCACAGGTGGTGGGGTGGCTACACATCCCCCACTCACCAGACTGGAGGGACTACTCCTGAGTGTAGTGGCTCCAGTCCACCTGCAACAACAACAGCAGCAGACATGCATCATGATGGAGGCTGGAGCCACACAGCAGCAGGACAGTGAACGTGCAGGTAATATGTCATATGTGTAGTTGACTGTTGTGTACACTGGTAGTTAATGCATGTGTGTAGTGTGTCCTTGGTTCGTAGCTGCCACCATAGTATTTAATGTGCAAGCGTGATATCCTCAATATTGGCTGCAGACCTGTGAAAGGCGACTGTTGTACTCCTGACCTGTATCATACTCAGTAACATTGGCACAGTTGTGCCCACTAACATTAGTTTCCTCATGTCTGAAGGACCCTCTGGTATCACTGCATTGCAGCCTATCCATGCTGGTGAGTGTCTATTTACAATACCTGTAAAAGTGTTGATAGTAATAGTACTATTTGGCACACTTAGTAGTGCTCTTTGTATGCATGTAGGTGTGTCTGTGTCTGTGTGTCGATATCACGCATACTGAGTACTGTACAATTGTGTGAAACTGTGTGCATGTGTGCATGTGTGCATGTGCATGTGTGCACCTGTGCATGTGTGCACATGTGTGCATGTGCATGTGTGCATGTGTGCATGTGTGCACATGTGCATGTGTGCATGTGTGCACGTGTGTGCGTGTGCATGTGTGCACCTGTGCATGTGTGCATGTGTGCATGTGTGCATGTGTGCGTACATGTGTGCACCTGTGCATGTGTGCATGTGCATGTGTGCATGTGTGCATGTGTGCATGTGCATGTGTGCACCTGTGCATGTGTGCATGTGTGCACCTGTGCATGTGTGCATCGCTGGTAATGTGTAGACATTGTAAACTGTGTTTCCTGTTTCCTTCCCACAGGTTCTGTTGCTGCTCTGGTGTCATGCAGCAGGAACCTGAGTCAGGTGCCGTGGGTACTGATAATGATGACATTGGTGTAATGGCACAGGAAGGTATGCCAGGGTCCGCCATTGGTCAGCCAATTGACAGTACACAGCTGTCGACCCCATCAATGCGCACAGTTATCCTGCCAATACACCCCTTGTCACCACTGTCCCTAGGTGATGGACAGCATACAGTGGGCATTGACCAGGATAATGTGGTATCTGCGGCACATGCTTCCCCACACAGCAGCCATGGGCATGGCCCAGAGATGGTACCACACAGACAGATGTCCAGGGGTTCTCGTGGGAGCATCCATGGGCGTACTGCCCTGTCAGACGTGCCCACAGAGGTCTTACAACCTCAGCTATGTTTCGGACTGTCATGCAGGCACAGTCACGTATGGAACGGTACACCAGACAGGGTCTGAGGGAGCTGGCAGCATGTCGCACAGCCATGACTGACAGTATGCGTGACATTGCAGCTGCCATCCGTGATTTCACCGATGTCGTAGACAGACGTTGTGGGGACATATTAGACCGGTTCCACAACTACATGTCCATGAGCCAGGGTGATGGTGGGCGGTTGAGGCGTCGACGCGTGGCGTATGCCAGCAACAGCAGCAGCTGGCAGTCGGCGGATGACAACAGGGCGCCGCCCGTAGTGCCAGCAGCAGCCCCAGCAATGCTGGGTCTGTGCTGTCATCAGACCGCCCCAGGAGACCACGTGCCCGTGGCTCTGGCCAGGCCCGACAGGGATCTGTGTCCAGTCAGCGAACACCTGCTTCTGATGACAGTACCCAGTCTGGGTTGGTACGGATACGGTCCGTAGCACCCTGCAAGGCACAGGTACCGTGTCCGTGGCCAGAGACACTGATCTGTATGACCTGGCAGGTACAGTCTGTGGCTGTCCACAAACAACAGTATATGGCAGCCATGAGGTGGAACTGTGTGCATCCATACACACATGCAAATTGACAACACCTAGGGCTACCGCATACACGCACACACTGCATCAACATTGCCCCACCTTCTACTGCTGTCCCTCACCAACACACATACACATACATGTCAATTGGTGGTATGGGTGGCTGACCCAGGCATACCAAGTTCACACCCTGTGCATATGATGAAACTGTGCCACCTCCTGCATTCTGTAACAACTGTGCAGGTACAGGTTAACATGTTGCTGATGCACAGGGTGACCACATAGATGTGTAGTAATAGTATCATGTTGTTAACAGTACTGTGTGCTGAATTAATTTTGGGTATATCACAGCATGCCTGATGCAGTATTTGTGTGATTGTCATGTCCTGTTGTCTACACCCATGGTAAGTACCATACTGTATCATCTGCACATGTTGGCATACTGGTGGTAATGATGTCAACAGCAGGCTACATACATAGGTAGCACAGGGGATGGGTAATGAATGTAGTAATACACAATGATGGACATGTAAATTGCAAGTGGCATGTTGCCCACACTAGACTCTGCAATGCAGATGTTTGAGGATGTTGATATGTGTGCAGAACTACACAACTGGTACAGGACACACAGGAGCACACTAGCACTGCCTGCACACATCTCATACCATGCTAGACAGCACCAACACACATAACTAACTGTCACAGGAGGGAGAGTCCCCATATATGTCAGGGATACTGTGGTGGCAGGCCAGGAGCATACATCCTACTAAGTATGGCACCACTGAGAGAAGGCTCGGTGTCTGTTATTTGACATGTGTATTACTGCAGGTATGGGCACATGGGTTTCTATCCAGTTATTGTACATCCTGACAGTACATGCATGTTCCGTACACTTGTGTGCACTGAGACTGGACCCTAGCCATCTGACCAGTGTATTACCATGTACATGTGCATAGCGCCTGCATATTTGCAGTGTTACCTTATGGAACTGGTACAGCTTGTTTGTTGTACAATGGACTACATGGAGCCCTGTTCACTGTATCTTTGTTTGCATGCATGTTTGCTTGCAATTACCCTGGAATACCGATCACACCTGCAATGCATAGTTATAGAGCTTCTGTGGACTCCTAGTGCCATCTGCATAGCCTACTATATGTATGGCCATGTCCCACTTGACAGGTTGCCACTGTTTGACCTGTTCACATGTACATTGCCTGTGACACAGTGCATATGACCTGCCTGGCATGTGTCCACGTGAGCAGTCATATATGCTACTGCTAAGTAGTCACAGGCACTACACCTTCACACATTCATCTCATGTTGAACTACCTGCTTTTCTAGGGACAGCCTGCACCTGTCACCCCTGGCCTATCAGATATTGGCAAAGGCTCTTGCTACCCCCATAGTGCCTATGTTAAGCAGGGCTCAAATGACAAACCCACCTTCATAGGTATCACAAGGGATAAGACACTAAGAGCAATGCTACCCAACGCCAGATGTCTAAACCTCCAGATGCATGCACCCAAAACACTCCTTGGCATGGGAAACATCGATATCTGAGCAGTAACAGATGCCTGGTTCAGGGCTACTGAGAGCACACCAGCACTACCGGGTGTAACCCGGTTGATTTCTTTGCTACAGTCACCAAGGCCATTGCCGAGGGGAAGGTGGTTCACACAGCCTACCTGGACCTTGCAAGCGCCGCAACAATACCCCACTTGGGCATTCTAGGGAAGCTCACCAGCTTAAATATAAGCCCCTATGTCACTAGATGGATTGCACAGTGGCTCAAGAACAGGACCCACATGGTTAGCATTGCTGGAGCCATGCCAGACCCCATAACAGTTACAGGTTGTGTCCCAGAAGGCTCAGTCCTGGGACCCTCTTGTTTGGTACATAGTTATTGGAGGTACAGGCCAACACGGATGAACTGTGGCTGTCCAAATATGCAGATGACTGCAAACTGGACACCATAATCGACTCCCCAGCTGACACAAGCATCTTCCAAAGGGGCATCATAGCAACAGACAACTTGTGCCAGAGCCATGGCCGTCTGCTGAACAGTGTGTAGAAGGGGAATGTGCATCCTGTAGTCTGTTCACCTAGGTGCCAAAAGGGACATTGTCCTCACACACAGTAACCCCCCTCAGCCAAAAACACACACTTGCCAATTGCAGGATTCAAACCCCTATCTGACTGTTATGACACGTGAGACAGGCGCATTAGCAGAGCACGCTATTTGCATTACTGGGGTTTTCTTTTCCCCTGCTATACTTATAGAGTGCTGACATCATCAGTCTTTAGAAAAGGGAATGGGCATCCTGTAGTGTCTTATCCTATTTGCCAAAAGGGACACTTCCCTCACACACTCACCCCCCTCAGACAAACACACACACTTGCCATTGACAGGATTCAAACCCCTACCTAACTATGTTATGACACTTGAAACGGACGCATTAGCAGAGTACGTTATTCGGATTACTGGGAGGTTTTCTTTCTCCTGCTGTACTTATAGGGTGCTGACATCATCGGTGTTTAGAAAAGGGGATGGGCATCCTGCAGTCTGTTCACCTAGTTTCCAAAAGGGACATTTCCCTCACACACTAACCCCCCTCAGACAAACACACACACTTGCCATTCACAGGATTCAAACCCCTACCTAACTATGTTATGACGGACGCATTAGCAGAGCGCGCTATTCGCATTACGAGGAGGTTTCCTTTCTCCTGCTGTACTTATAGGGTGCTGACATCATTGGTGTTTAGAAAAGGGGATGGGCATCCTGTAGTCTGTTCACCTAGTTTCCAAAAGGGACATTTCCCTCACACACTAACCCACCTCAGACAAACACACACACTTGCCATTTACAAGATTCAAACCCCTACCTAACTATGTTGACACTTGAGACGGACGCATTAGCAGAACGCGCTATTCGCATAACTGGGAGGTTTCCTTTCTCCTGCTATACTTATAGGGTGCTGACATCATCGGTGTTTAGAAAAGGGGATGGGCATCCTGTAGTCTGTTCACCTAGTTGCCAAAAGGGACACTTCCCTCATACACACTAAACCCCCTCAGACAAACACACACACTTGCTATTCACAGGATTCAAACCCTACCTCACTATGTTATGACACTTGAGACAGATGCATTAGCAGAGCGAGCTATTCGCATTACTGGGAGGTTTCTTTTCTCCTGCTGTACTTATAGGGTGCTGACATCATCGGTGTTTAGAAAGGGAATGTGCATCCTGTAGTGTCTTTTCCTATTTGCCAAAAGGAACATTTCCCTCACACATACTTACACACACACCAACCCCACTCACACACACGCACACCGAGCACTTGCAGGATTTGAAACCCCTACCTAACTATGTAATGACACTTGAGACGGACGCATTAGCAGAGCGCGCTATTCGGATTACTGTGAAGTTTCATTTCTCCTGTTGTACTTATAGGGTGCTGACATCATCTGTGTTTGGAAAGAGGAATGTGCATCCTGTGGGGAGGCAGACACCAAGCACACTATGGCTAAGCTGTCATTCCCTAGGGCAAACAGCCTAGTGTTGACCTCTACACCATTATGTTTAATTGTCAAATGCACATTATTTGTTGCTGATAGACTGTTTGCATA
This sequence comes from Protopterus annectens, assembly GCF_019279795.1. Classification (NCBI taxonomy): domain Eukaryota; kingdom Metazoa; phylum Chordata; order Ceratodontiformes; family Protopteridae; genus Protopterus; species Protopterus annectens. The sequence continues at coordinate 1,129,790,569 of NC_056725.1, read as the reverse complement.
TCTTTATTGCCATAGCATTCCCTGTTGGTATGAACAACTTCTGCATCTGTGGAAAATGTTTGCATATGGGAGGGATCCACTATATCGTATGTCTCTGTAGTCATTTAACTGTGTGCACTGGGCAGACTGCTGTAATGTGGTTGGTTCCTGGCATAACACATAACAATACCAGATATGTGTGTCCAACTGCTAAACCAAGATTTGGACTAAGTGTGTGAGCATGCCCAGTTCAGCCTTCCCATGGCATGTTGTCAAAGTGTGTGAGCATGCCCAGTGTGAGCATTCCATATGTTGGACTCTGCAGCCCACCACATTTGTGGATGTGTGTGAACTTCACAAACTAAGTGTGTGAGCATGCCCAGTTCAGCCTTCCCATGGCATGTTGTCAAAGTGTGTGAGCATGCCCAGTGTGAGCATTCCATATGTTGGACTCTGCAGCCCACCACATTTGTGGATGTGTGTGAACTTCACAAAGTGTGTGAGCATGCCCAGTTCAGCCTTCCCATGGCATGTTGTCAAAGTGTGTGAGCATGCCCAGTGTGAGCATTCCATATGTTGGACTCTGCAGCCCACCACATTTGTGGATGTGTGTGAACTTCACAAACTATCACCCGTTTATGGTTGTGGGTTGTGTGTCATGTTGTGTAGTTACTGTACAACTGCTTTGTGTGTGAACACAACAGGATTATACTGTGCCTGCAGTGTTTGCATGGGATACTTTGCATACAGTTGTCGACATCCTTTCACACTGACCTAACACTGTAGTACTGTATAGTGTACTGGTAGTACTTTGACTGTGGTGGACAGTAACCTGGGCTTTACTGCTATCACTGCTTTACATTTCGATAGTGGGCACAACAGCCTGGTTGGGGCCAGTTGTGTACATCTGACCATGTTGCATTCTGTTCAGATATGAACTACTTACACCAGGCTTGTCCAACATTGTTAGTGTATTCCACAACATAGGTGTACAATTGCAAACACTAGCGATGTGCCCTAGTCCATGTCTAATGCAAGTTGGAGAGTGTGTTTGTCCTTCAACACACATTGTAAGAGGAGTTTGCCATGACATATGTCATGGTTAGTATACTGTGCCTCTGTCTACCTGTGACATGACAGTGATACCCAGGATAAACCTACCATCTCCCGTCCACCCATCAGGATTCCTATTGAGGAAGATTGATAAGTGACTCTATGGGTAGCCTGTGCTGAGGGTTCACTCATGGGTGGGAGTGGCTTCTGTGTTTTGGATCACACAGTACAGCTTGTCCTATGTAAGTCAGTGCTGGGTTTCAGGTCTGTCATGTGCATAGCTCACTGCCATTCAGATTGTACTATGTGCAGCATGTTTATTGATGCCAGCAACACAGGCAACACATGGCATCTGTGTAGGCTGTTTGATACTCCTGATGAGGTACTGTTGGGGACTTTACAGTTGATGGAGGTGTCTGCTGAGGTACATCCCACAGGGGCTATTGTAGTCGATTGTACCACTGATGCAGGAGGACTGCAGAGCCACAATGACCTCCCCTAATGTAGATCTGACAGCCTTCATGATTAGGTGGGTATATGGTATGTTTCTGTAAACACTACAGCACATGTTTGTCCAATGCAGGATATCTATCACCCTGTGTCCCCAGGTCTCTCATTACATGTTAACTACATAATGGGTTAACACCTATGTGGTGATTGGTGGGCACTTACTGTATATCCACGGGGGTTGACTATACATGTTTCTGCACTTAGCTTGCTGACATAGCTATGGCACCAGTTGTCTGTTTCTATGTGGCCCCTTTGTGGGATGCATGTGTCAGCTGGTGGATCATATGTGGTGAGCGGTTTGTAGTCCTCTGCAAACATGTTAGGACACAGTCCTTCCATGTTTGCCTGTACCTATGGGACATATATACCAGACGAGGGAGATACCAGGACAAAGCCTTGTGGGATGCCAGTTATATCTGGTTTGTAGTCTGACATGGCTGAAGCATGTCTGACCATGTCTGTTCTGTCCTTGGTCTAGTTTGCAACCCCTCTACTGACATGTGGGTTTATATTTACGCTGGTGAGCCTATCTATACTGAACATGTAGGGTATTGTATAGAAGCCTTTGCAAGGTCCAGATACACTGTGTGGAGCACATTGCCCTCATCAATGACCTTAATGACTGTTTCAATTGAGTCAAACATGGTTAGGGGCAGGATCTGCACTTGAGAAGGCCACACTGGGTTGGGTCCGGTGTCAGTAGGTCCCCAACATCCTTATGTCTGTGGTACATGCTGATCCTTTCCATAGCTGTGCAATCTGGGCTTCTCAGGATTCTGGGGTAGTACTGTTCAGTATCCATTCAGGCAACACCTTTGTTGAGGAGGACCACTGTTGTTGTACACTGCTCTTTGGGTACATATTCTGTGGTACGGCTGACATTGAGCAGTAGTGTGGTTTGGCATTCCATTCATCTTAGACTCCATGTTGCACTAAGCCCAGGACACCATCTCATACCATTGCTGCTGTGTGTTTTGCTTTGGAGATGTTGTCTGTTACCTCAGCATCTGCTATGTCAGGGGGCCAGCAGTCTGCTGGGATAGATATTCTGCATTTGTGGGGGTGGGGGGGTTTGCACTGCACCTGTCGGGATGTATGTTGGCAATATGCGTGTGTGTTTGTGGTATTTGTGTGATTCAGGGCATATCTGTGAATTCCCAACATGGCTCCTACCATCAGTTGTGTAAGCCTTGGGATTATCCTTCGTGTCCAGTACAATTTGTATCTACATAGGTTCATAGGTTCATACTAGGCTATCCACCCTGGGCATTTGTTAGCCTAGCCAGAGTGTGTGTGGCTTTTGAGACCCCTTGCTATGTGGATATTATGGCTATTTATTATTTGCTTTGCTGTGCCTCTGTCTGAACATGACACAGTGAAGACCCCGACTCTAACTCTACAATCATCCATCCACTTGGCAAGATTCCTGTTGAACAGTGTCAGTGAGGGGCTCTGCCTAACATGGAGTGGGATTCTGGTCCAGGGTGTGGGGAGCCTCTGGATTATGTATCTGTCCCACCGGCACATCCTATTTCATTATTTGTTGAGGTTGACATCTCTCACTCTCGCAGCTCCAATGGATATGTGTTGTCTGGGGTGGAGCATGTCCATTACTCCTGTGTTGGGCATGGCCTCCTACAACAGGCATGCAATGCCTCTGTGTGGGCAGTCTGTGACTGGAGTCAGCTGGGGTGTCTACAGCCAGGCAGCATATGACATATATGTGTGACACTTTATCCTCTTGGTGAGGTACCTTTGAGGTCTTTCTAACTGCTGCAGGTGTCAGGTAAGGTAGATCCCATATGAGGCATTGTACTGGATTATGGGTGTGATTGGGGTAAAGTATAGGGGCACAGTGACCTCTGTTGCCGTAGATGTGACTCCTTTCATGATACGGTGTCACATGTAGACAGTCTTCCTAGCCACATTGGCAATGTGGGTGTCACATAACAGGTTACTGTTCACTTGTGTCCCTAGGTCCCTGGTTACTCCTTCCATACATAATGGTTTACCACCTATGTGGTATTTCGTGGTACCTTGTTTGGTATTTGGTGGGACATTCATACTGTCCAGTGTCTTCAGGACGGTTGGGGGTTATTGTGTGTGAGTGCGGTCTGTAGCATGCTACAGACTGCACAGCAGTCTTGCCTACAGTTAGTTGCACATGGGTGAACTCCACTGCCTTGTGCATTGTCAGTTACCTGGACGTATGGGTGTCTGTGCTGCCTATGGATACTCACCTCCATTTATGTAGTGTTCCAGGTTTTGGGGCCATGACACATGGCACGTGGTATAACCTGGTAGTTCTGGTGTGCTGTCAGGAGCCTTGCAGCAGGTTTCTGTCACTGCACAGACATCGATGTTCTCTATTCTGGGGATGGCCTCGGGAGCATGCATATTGGGGTGTACACATCTGGCATTGGTCAGCATTTCCCTTATGTTTCTTCCCACTTATGTTTTCTCGGGTGGTGGGTCAGTCTTTTCAGCCTTGCCTACAAAAGGCTGTATGGAGGTGGCAAAGGCCTTATCCACTATTCAGACGCCCAGGGGTAACAGGTGCAGGCCATCCCAAGGGCAGCTGCATGGCTTGTCAAGCATGACATCCCAAGCAGACAGACATTGGATCCCCTGGAATGACACCAGTAAGTGTGCTACTTGCTATGACTGATCATTCCGTGTTTGTACTGTGGCATTATTCTTGGTAAGGGTAGGTTGCTGCAAATGGTAAGTGTCATACCGGCCTGGACTACATAATCGGATAGCTCATCTGTGTCTCTTTACATGTAGTCATTCACACCAGCATGGACTATGACTGCATCATATTTCTATTCACCAGCTTGGAGTGACCATCATATTTCTATTTGGTTATGTGGCATATTGTGGCGGCCTACAGGCAGCTTACTGTACCCTTTCCTTGTTCAGTCTGCTGTGGGACAGCAGTGTGTCTGACTATGGAGTCACCTATTACAACTGTATCGGGCATGTTGTTTCTCCTTCTGGCCTGTGACTGTTTGGCACACCAGCTTTGTGTGCTATGTGTTGCATGTGCTATGTTTGGAGGCTGCTGTTGGTGTGCTGTGTGTGTGATTTCTGCCTCCGGGAATGTATTTCTGTGTTTATGTGTTTGGTTTGCAGTTGTGATAGGTCTATGTGGGTATGTGTTTGTGGTGTGTGTGGTTACCTTCTCCTACTGACTTGTTTTGGGTGTACTGAGTTGGGGGAGCTCTGCCTCCGGTTTGGATGGATGGTTGCATCTCTCACATATATTTGTATTTCTTGGTGGAGTTGGGGTTGTCTGTGTGTGGGGCAGGTGTAACATTGCCTCAGGATTCTGAATTCCAGATTCCACTTGTTGTGGCTGGCCTTACTGGATTGCATGTGTGGACAGATTATATTGCCATACTACTGATCAGTAATTACTTCATTGTTCATGCTTGCTCTATCATGTAGTAGCTTCCTCATTCTCTTGCATGTTTTGGTTATGGCTGGTGTCCACCATGCCAGATTTAGGCACTGTGTCTTGTTTTAATTTGGGACTGCATAATCCAAGCATTCCTGGCAGTGTTCATGGAATGGCTGTATTACAGGTTCTGAGGCGTGGATATTTTGCACCTGCGGACCTTTCATGGATTCCACATCAGTTTGAGGTGTGCAAATAATGCTTAGCACATGTTTTCCACTGTGATTTTCGGACAGGGACTGTGGTCAGGATTTGTATATCCAGTGTGATTACTATATGGTCTGGTTTTACCAGTGAGCAATACACTTCTCATCTTGACATCCCGCACCCATGTTGCTGATTATCACATCCAGTATGCTTGCCCTCTTGTGGGGTGGTACATTGTTCCTGGGCCTTTTGGTTTGTGGATTCGATGAACTTTTGTCCTACACTGTTGCAGCTGGTATAATGCTCCAGTCTATGTGTCTGGGGTATTTGCAGTCTGTTGGGCATTTGCAGCCCAATATAATGTGGTTTGGAGGACTTGATATATTCATGTATTCCAGCATGGGCCGGATGCAGTTCCTGGTGTTGGGCCAGTACTCTGTAGCAGGCTATACACTGGGGGGCAGTTTTAGCCACTGTTACTTGAGCATGGCTAGTCCATGCTGCTTTTGTGGTGGTACCAACATGGGGTGTGGTTATCCTTGACAATTCTTGCTAGTCACCCTCCTTTTGTAGCTTGTTCCAAGTTTTGAGGATGTACAGCACAGTATGAGGTGTAACCTGGTAGTGTTAGGGTGCTGTTGTGAGCCTTGACTCAGATTTCTGTTACAGCACAGTTATCAACATTCTCCATACTGGGTGGGCTTAGACTGCATGCATCTTGCTGTTTGAACTTATCCCTTATCTTATTCTTATCCCTTCTGGTACCTATGGAGATAGGTTTGTGTTTTGAGCCTTACCTATTCAGGGCACACTGTGCATGACAACAGCCTTTGCCAGTATCCATACGGCCTGCACTGATAGGTGCACGCCAGTCCTAGCAGGTGGTGCATCATGTCATGCTCAGCATGTCATCCCAGACTGGCACACAGTGGGTCCCCTTTGCCTAACTGCATTACTTCAGCAATTGTTGCACTTCATCATCTCGTTGTCATGTTGTGGCATGCTGCTTGTTGAGGGTAGGATGTTAGTCGGGTCCTCAGGTGTGCATATGGTACTTGGTGTTACATTACTTAACACATAGCATTCATGCCTCAGGTGGTGCTGCAGGGCTGCCTCTGTCGGATGCACATATTACACTTCCTGTACATTTTTGTGAGCAGGTTGTGTCACGCTAGGCATCCCTGTTACTATAAGGAGTGAGTCAAAGAGGGGTATCATTCCCAAGGTTCCTACTGAGCCAATGTATGTGCTATGCGTTGCCTCTTTGCCAAGGCCAGGGCATACTGGGCATGCCTCCTTCTGCCTACTGGGGCAGGCTCAGGTTGTTCCTCCTCCGAGTCACGCTGTGCCTGTGGTGGCCTTGGCGATGGTGGGGGGCTGTTTGGCCCAGCCCTATGCTGGTCCTGCTGCAGCTGTTTTCGCAAGATCATATTATGTAGCATAGCACATACCATGACAATTTGGGTACATGTAGTTGGTGTGTACTGCAAGGCTCCACCAGATGTGTCCAGACACCGGAACCGTGACTTGAGCAGCCCAAACACACGCTCTATTACATTACGTGTTTGTGCGTGTGCCTCATTATGGCGTTCCTGTTCAGGTGTGTGTGCGTTTCTGATGGGTGTCATCAGCCACGGCTCCAGTGCATATCCTGCATCCCCACTAGGTGTCCGTGCGGGATGTCCCCATTGGCAAATGTCTGGTACAGCTGCGTCAAATGCCAGATGTGGGAATCGTGGTAGCTCCCAGGACAGCCAGCACACACATTCATTATTATGCCCTGGGCATCACACACGACCTGGCAGTTGATGGAGGGGAAGCCCTTGCGGTTTATGTAGGCCCTACCCCGCTCTCCTGCTGGTGCTTTCATGCGTATGTGCGTGCAGTCTATAACACCCAGTACCTCAAGGTATTCCGCTATTTGCTGGAAGAGACGCATGTTGCTGGCCAATACCTCACGGGCATTGGGGAAGTATACATGATCACCGACATGTGCTGACATGGCATCCAGGAACTGGTGCAGTACCCTGGAAGCTGATGCCTGTGATATCCCCATCATATCGCCAGTTGGTCTCTGGAAGGTACCTGTTGCTAGTATTCTTAGGCCAACACATACCTTGGTTTCCACTGGGATGGGTTCCCCTCTGTTGGTTCTGTGTGTGAGGCGTGGCCTGCACAGCTCCACTATTTGCTGCAGGAGGTCTCTGTCCACTCTATAGCGCCTACTATCTCCAGCTCATGTAACCCGTGGTAGGTGACCCTGGGCCTGTACATTCTTCTCCGCCTCCTCACTGCGGGTTGTCTGGCACCATCTGCATTGTCACCACCCTCAGCAAGTCGCCTATGTCTCATTATGACAGCTATGGCAGCCCTAACATTTCTGCTCTGAGTTCAGCTTTTTCAGTTTTCACTTCTGATAACTTAACTCCTGTCTTGCAGTGTCTCTTGAGAGAAACATTCTGCACTGCTGTTTGCAGAGCCTTAAGTGCTGGGCTGGCCTATTATTCTGCCTGTGTAATTGCCTGCATCTAATTGTTTTCACCTGCTAGCTCCAGCAGTATTCCCTGCTAACTTCCTAGTACATCTGTTGCTTCCTTTTTCCTCTCTGTTTCCTCAGGGTGGAGCCGTGTGCAAACCAGCAGAAACACGCTCACAGTGGCTTACACACGCGCACACATACTTACACAGTTTTGGATCTGCTTATTCGGATTAAAACGCGTGCACGCCCGCGCAAACGGTGTTAAACATCTCCCAACACGCTCCCACATGCTTAGTCTGCCTTACACGCACGCACACTGCCTTACACGCGCGCGCACCGCCTTACTCGTGCTTCATGGCGCACACACGTGCGCATACACGTCCAGCAAGAAACTTTGATGTAGGCAACAGTGTACACCTTCCATTTCTTGACTTTCTCATGTTTACTTAGTGGCACACCTCCTTCCATGATATCTCTCTGACATCTGTCATGTAACTCTACCTTCCAATGAACTCCATCCCTTTCTACCATTCCCCCCTGTGATGTCACCTATCTCCTACTCTGTTCCTCCCCCTTCTGTAACTCTTACACTACTCAGAATGTGCTCATTTGCTATGTGACAGTGGAATTCAGTATCCTTACCCTCATTTGCATCAGATTGCCTACTAATGCTTAGTTACATCTCTTAGACTTGGCTTCCCCCCTTGGCAACCACTACACGGTGGCCATGTTGGTTTTCCTATGCTGGTCCCTCCAGTGACATTCCATGTATTGCATAAAACCTACATTTGTAGGTTTAAAACCTTCGTTTTTATGTTTTATGCAGTGCAGCCCGTTTATGGGGCTGCGCTGGTTTACACATCGGCAATTGAAAAAAAAATATATTTTTTAATATTTTTGCATGGTTGCCTTGCCAATGGCCACATATTTGGCCATTGGCATGCTGCCTATAACATATGCACCCTTTATTTGGAGCTGACATGGCTCCATTGCCGTGTTTGCAGAAACGTACTCAGTTGTCAACTGAGTACATTTCTGCAGCTAACACGGCTCTTACACAGGCTGTTCTTGGCTTCCTGGATCGCTAATCAGCCTCATTTGCATGCTATTCGGCTGCAAGTGGGCTGATTAGCTTAGCCACGCCCACTCCGTGTAAGAGCCGTTTTAGCCTGACTCTTACACGGACTTTGGGCTGTTCCTGGATCGCGAAGGCTGCATGGAGTCTTACACTACTCTTAGACTCCGTGTAAGCCTTCGTGAATCCGGCCCATAGTAAATATCATAGACATTTTCCCTTTTAAAAACCTTCCCATTCAAATATGTAGTCTTACATTCTTAATCATTAGTTAAATTAAATTGTTGTAATTAAATTTTAAACACATTTAGAAAAAATATATATAATGGTTAAAAGGAGGTGTGTTATTGTGTTTACAATAATTATGTACCTTTCTAAATAGTATGTGCTATTTGAATTGTGTATGTATGTATACCACTATAAATAAATAAATAAATAAATAAATAATCAATATTAAATACAATATATAAACTATAATTTGATTCCTACCCAGTGTGTGTATGAAGGAATGATCCATAAAAATTAAAATTAAAATGTGTCAAGCTTAAAGCACAGTTGTTTGTGCCTATAATCTTGCTGCTCTCATTCTCAAAACACTACTGATATTAATGTGGTCATTTAACCCGGGAGTCCTCCCGGCGTCCAGTTTTAATTGCCAAAACAATTCCTGGTATTCTAGTCTAGTCTCCCAACTTCCCCCTCTAGGGTCCACTTCAACCTGTTCTAACACAAAAAACTTGTAAATGATTAAAGAACAACAAACAAATTTAGAATCTGACAGATATTTCATTTCAAGGGTTTGACATCCTGCATTATGTTAATTTTCCATCAAGCATAACTGAATGATTTTTCCTCAGGATTCAAAATGTATCACATGCCCAGAATATGTCTATACTAAGATAAGTAAAAGAAAAATCACATATATTTTTGTCAGATAAGGCAGCATGTCTGTCTTTATAAATATGTCATAGTACATTGTCCATGTACCTAGAATGGAAATGTGATAGGACAGAATCAGTAAAATTACTATTGCATCCCTTTGTCTATTACAAGACTGGAACTCAGAGGTGCACTGTGTATCTGTGTTTCCAAGAATAATTCAGATAAAAAAATTTCAAGAAGAGTCAAGGGAGCTTGGAATATTACTATCTAAGAGCTCAGTATGACAGATCCAAAATAACAGACCTTTTATTAACAAGCATAACAATGTAAGTGCTTTTGCTCAACTATGAGAATCATATGAATCATATCATAGGAATTGCAAGGCAACTGAGTCATATGGCCATTTATTCCATGCAAGTACCCATCCTCAGACCAAGGTCCTTCTCTTGATGAGGCCCAATCCTGTCAAGTAAGAAGTGAATTTATGAATACCTATCCAATCACCCAGTTCCCATTTGAAGGAAGAAAAAGTGTCATGCTGCTTAATATGCAGTGGGAGTCTATTCTGGAGGTGGGGAAGACACTATGTAATAAATTTATCTCCAAACCTACTATTATTTATCTGCTGGCCAACATTAAGATACCTGCTTTGGGTATTTGTGGAACTGTTCATTTTATGGAGATAGAGAAGGTCCTGGATTGTTGTTCCCTAATAACTAAGAAGGCAAAGTATGGATCTCCTCTAAGGAGTCTATAAAATACAAAAATAGAGACAGTGTTTCCAATCTTTCCTGATAGCTTAGTCATTTTTAGCCACTTATCTTCTAAGTTAGGAAACTCTGTGGTCTTTCTAGTTTGATATATCTAGTGAGGCATATCTCAACAGGTGCACTGTATTCAGTGATTAGCCTAATAAATGCTAAGTGTAAAGGAGCAATGACCACTTTAGGACTGGAGGATATTCCCTTGGTAATTAGTTGCACCAAGCAGAAGGACTTCCTAACTTCTATCATTACATAGTGATCAAAGGAAAGGGAATTGCAAGATCACATTCCAAGGTCTCAAACAACGTATTCACTGGGTTGGGGGAGTATTGTCTATGTTGTATGTCATGGGAAGGATTGTCTACAAAGGTAACAATGTACATTTTTTTACCATTTAATTTAAGCCCTTTTTTTACACCAGGTATTTACTAGGGTAAGTTCTAACTGAAGGGCTTGGGTTCAGAGGGTGAGTTCACAATAACTCCCATTTTACAGTTGGTGAAAAACATGGTTAGCCATAAGTTTTGCTTCGTGGTTTGGAAATCAGAAAAGTAAATGCTGAGCAAAAAGGTCCAGCATACAGCCTTGTTGGACACTACTGATCAGCTTCACACTCCCTGATGATGATCCTGTTACCTAGTTGAAGCTATCCATTGCATCGTGTATGGATCTATTTGTAATGGAAACATGGGAGATGGTATGAAATACATTGAACAAGTCAAGGAATGCTGTCAGGACAGCATGGCTACTGTCAAAAGCCTGAGTTACTCTGTCAAAGAAATTAATCAAATTCATTAACCACGATCTACCTTATACAAAGCCAGACTGCTGCTGGTCTAGTCTGATGAGATATTTAAAGTCAGAATTTATTAGGTCAGTTGTAATATATTGTATAGCTTTACAAATAAGATTTATTAGGCTGTTAAACCTATAATTACTGGGATCAGTAGTTTAGACACCCTTATGGAGCAGCAGAACACTGCCATGTGCCAAGTCTAAGAAACAAATCCAGTGTCTAAACTTAGGTTAAATAGTTTAAGAAGCTGCTCTGTCAAGGCCTGTTTAGGGCTGTATACAGCCAGATATATTATCAGGTTTTATGGAGGAAATACTGTTTTTCTTAGAGAGTACCTTTAGTACATGTTCTTTAGTGATGATATGGGGTCTGAGAGCGAGGGAAAGGTGAGTTAAGCATATTTTTTGCATAATTTAGGGGTTATTTTGCATGGTATACTGTTGAAGGAAGCTAAACAACTTCCTTCTTATATTCAAGATTCTTTTGATTTCTTAAATAAAATAAAGAATATTATATGGAAGGACAATATGTTTTGGGTAACGTTCGATGAAAAAGTCTTTACACCAATATTAAACGTGTTTGGAATAGAGGCATTATTGTATCAGATGGGTAATACTCCTTTTACTCATTATATTTTAGATTTAGTTAAGTTTTGTTTAGAGAATAATTATTTTTATTTTGAAAATCAAATTTTTCATCAGATTCAAGGTACGGCAATGGGTGCTCCATTTGCACCCATGTATGTCAATATTTTTATGGGTTTAGTTGAGAAGGAATGTATTTATAGTCACTTTTTCTTTAAGAATTATATTAAATTTTATTTTAGATATATAGATGATTTAATATTTTTATGCAAAGGTAGTTTTCACTTAGTATCTAATTTTGTGCAAGAAATTCAAGTGAACAGATTTAATATATTATTTGATGGCTTACAATATGGGCAACAAGTCTCATTTTTGGATATTAATTTATGTGGAATAAAAGGAAAAAATATTATTATAAGTATTCATAGAAAATTTGAATCAGTTAATGAATTCTTAATAGGCACTAGTTGTCACCCTAGGCATACTATTGATTCATTGCCCTATGGAGAATTTTTAAGAATATTTAGACTGTGCAATGAAGAAAATAATTTTATGAAAGAAATTGAGCAGACTAGGAATATGTTTATCAATAGGAAATATGATGTTAGATTAGTTGATAAAGATATTAAAAAGGTATTTGATATTAGATGTAATAACAATAGAAAAATTAAATTATTTAGGAATAAAAATATTAATAAAGTGACAAATAGCACAGATCTAGAGAATTTTTTTATAGTTTCCACATATAATGTTCTTAGTGATAATATTAGACAGTGTATTTTATATTTTTGGGAATTTTTGAGAAATTTTGTTGAACTGACAGGTTTAATTAATAGGGAATTAATTTTTCTTATAAAAGGGGAAGGAATATTAAAGATATGTTAGTTTACACTAAATTTATTAGACCTGAGGTCAGACTTCCTTTACAAATTTATGTTAAGGGCATGAAGCCTTGTGGGAAATGTAGTGTATGTTCGTACACAGTGAATTATTTTTCTTGTATTAATAACATTCGCTTTATACCCAATGGTGTTTACAATTGTAGAACAGAGGGGGTTATTTATGCTATGAAATGTGGATGTAATAAATTTTATATTGGGCAAACAAAAAGAATGTTTAAAGTGAGGCTGTTGGAACACTTAAGGGATATTCGGACAAATAAAGATGAAAGTCCTGTGGCCCAACATTTTAAAGAATGTCACAATGGTAGTTCTGTGGGCTTAAAAGTGACCATTTTGGAACATATTTTAACAGATGATTTTGATAAAGAAAAGTTTAAATTCATGCTTTTAAGAAAAGAGGCTATTTTTATTTTAAAATATAATACTTTGATGCCTAAAGGTTTGAATGTGGAATTTTGTTGGAAAAGTATTCTCTAATTTGTATTATGTGACTTTAAATTTTAATTAGTTTAATTAATTGATTGTTTATTAATTGGTAGCTGATTGTGTATATATACTGTGTAAAATGTATTAGTTGTTACTCCATGAAGGCTGATTGTGGCCGAGGAGCTAGAGAAATAAACTGTCTGACTGATCAGATTCTTGTTTTTCGTTTGTGGTGAAGCAATTTTGTGCTTTGGTGCTACTTTTTGTGTTGTATTTCATCATTTATGGCCAGTGATCCTGCTACCAATATACCACATATCTTTAGAGAGGATAATGTGGGTTCCTCTCAATGAACAATGGATGGCTTTCTGAGTTCCACTTCAGAACGAGATAGAGATCGAACTGAGAGAACTGAGAGAATTATCGGTAATAATGACAATTCTTCTTCTCCAATTTGGGAACGTATTTTGGTGGAAACACGCAGTCGGAGTGCTAGTAATCCTTTTGCTAATGTTGGGAAATGCTCAGTGGATTATCTGGTGGAGGTAAAAACTTTGATATCCAAGTTAAATAATCTTATGAATAAAGAAATGACTACATATTATAACTACACTAGTTTGCAGAGGTATTTGGATTTGGATATCATACCTCAGGGTTTGAGAGCCATTAAGTTTCCATCTGAACCTTTCAATACAACATGTTCTAATGATAGAATTTTTAAGCAAAGGTGGGAAAAGGCAGCGCACCTTTGCTCAAGAGAATGGTTAAACATAGTTATTGAAAGGGACATGAATAAGCTCTCTAATATTAAAACTGATATTGCGAACATTTGTTCTAATTTGGCGACTGCTTTAGACAGAAGCCACTTTGAGTCTTGTTTGTTGGATATCAGAGAAAAAGTAAACATCTATGAGAAAAAGGTGCTTGAACAAAAAATGCACAAAATTCAGAGAGATCTCCGAGATTTTGAAAAAGGAACTGCCTTTTTTAGAGCATCCAATCAGAATGCACGTTCGTCAGTACATTTTCAGGAAGTGGTTGGCAAGGTGAGGGAGAGACTTATTAGTAATAACAGCGTAGAAACACCGATTGGAGATTCCGGTAGGCATTATAGTGTAAATGGAGATATGAATGATTTTCCACCTCTGCCTTCACCCAATAATGAACGATACTTCCATGATAATTTTCGTTATCAGGGAGAGAATAATCGACAACAAAAGAGAAGCTATCCAGAACATGAACAGTATAAAGGTAAAGGGGGACAACAACGCCAGTGGTGGAATAACAAAAGGACTAAATGGCACTAATAATGTGATCAATTTATCTGGCTGTACGATTGAAGACTGTGTTTTTTCTGTTCTGAATTTTGGATTAAAATTTGTACCAACTGTTATACCAAAATTACATGAATGTAAAATTGAGTTGTTTAAAGTAATTAGGAAAATGCACTTGTGGTATTTTTTTAAATATCACGCTGGTTCTGATGTTACAAGCAATGTATGTAGTGACAATACTTTTAGTAGTGATGAATATTTTTCTGATATGGACTCATTTGATTCTTACATTTCATGTAATAGTGATTTGAATGTTTATTGCACAATTGATACCTCTGTAGTGGGGAACAATAATAAATGTATGCCACCTTTTGTACATGAAGGAATTAAGAAATTTCAGTCCATGGTTGAATTTGAATATGAAATGTTATTTAAACATTTTGATTTAAAACAAGTTAAGTATAATTTATCGAAAAATGAATGGTTAGCTTTGATTAATTTTTCTAGACAAAAAGAGTTGATTATTAAACCATCTGATAAGGGAAACAAAATCATCATATTGCATTACACCCAATACTTAAAGATGTGTCTTGAATTATTAGAAGTTGAAACAGTATATAAGAAAGTTAGTAATGATTTGATAGAGCAAGCTAAGAAAAATTATGCCTTGTTAATTCAAAAGGGTCTGAGACTGGGATACTGGTGTGAGAAGGATGTTAAGAACAAATTATTATGTGATGATACAGGTCCAGCATATTTTTATTGTTTACCGAAAATTCACAAGGATATCATCAATCCACCAGGTCGTCCTATTGTCTCAGCCTGTTAATATTTTTTGCATAATTTAGGGGTTATTTTGCATGGTATACTATTGAAGGAAGCTAAACAACTTCCTTCTTATATTCAAGATTCTTTTGATTTCTTAAATAAAATAAAGAATATTATATGGAAGGACAATATGTATTGGGTAACGTTAGATGTAAAAAGTCTTTACACCAATATTAAATGTGTTTAGATTAGAGGCATTATTGTATCAGATGGGTAATACTCCTTTTATTCATTATATTTTAGATTTAGTTAAGTTTTGTTTAGAGAATAATTATTTTTATTTTGAAAATCAAAATTTTCATCAGATTCAAGGTACGGCAATGGGTGCTCCATTTGCACCTATGTATGCCAATATTTTTATGGGTTTAGTTGAGAAGGAATGTATTTATAGTCAATTTTTCTTTAAGAATTATGTTAAATTTTATTTTAGATATATAGATGATTTATTATTTTTATGCGAAGGTGGTTTTCACTTAGTATCTAATTTTGTGCAAGAAATTCAAGTGAACAGATTTAATATATTATTTGATGGCTTACAATATGGGCAACAAGTCTCATTTTTGGATATTAATTTATGTGGAATAAAAGGAAAAAATATTATTACGACTATTCATAGAAAATTTGAATCAGTTAATGAATTTTTAATGGGCACCAGTTGTCACCCTAGGCATACTATTGATTCATTGCCCTATGGAGAATTTTTAAGAATATCTAGACTGTGCAATGAAGAAAATAATTTTATGAAAGAAATTGAGCAGACTAGGAATATGTTTATCAATAGGAAATATGATGTTAGATTAGTTGATAAAGATATTAAAAAGGTATTTGATATTAGATGTAATAATAATAGAAAAATTAAATTATTTAGGAATAAAAATATTAATATAGTGACAAATAGTGGTGGCAAGTAACACTACAGGCAGACTATACACCGGGTCTGAATTATTTTACATCTATTAAGCCGCTTCTAAAACTAAGAGCAGCTAAACATTGAAGAAACTTGAAATTATATTTTTCTTAAAAAATTGGCCACCAGATGGCAATAGATATTGTCCTAGAACCTTATGTATGAGCAGAAATTCCTTTTAACTGATGTTTCATGTGTTTAACATATATATTTTTTCCTACTATATAACATTTACAATCAATAGATTTTAACATTTAGGATTTTAAGAAATACATTTTTTGTATTACTATTTGCACCAAGGCATTTCTTTAGGTGTTTTTATAATGTTAAACAAAAAGACGTATTACACTATTAAGATGTTTCTCCTCCATTTATAACATTCATAGGTATGTGTTTTTAATTTTTTTAATGTTCAAATTAACTGTTTTTTATTGGTTAATTGATTTATAATTTATCTACTTTAGTATAAATAAGGGATTTGAATGTATGGCATTTTATCTGAGGAAGTCTATGCAAGAAGACGAAAACGCTATGGTTAATTCATAAGGCGTTAATGTTTTAACCTGCATGTGGATTCTTTCTATAATAAAGTTGATTTTGGATGGTAACTGGATTCCCTTCCTCTGTTTTTTGCACCTTGGATATATACTTTTCATAGTGACAAATAGCACAGATCTAGAGAATTATTTTATAGTTTCCACATATAATGTTCTTAGTGATAATATTAGACAGTGTATTTTATATTTTTGGGAATTTTTGAGAAATTTTGTTGAACTGACAGGTTTAATTAATAGGAAATTAATTTGTTCTTATAAAAGGGGAAGGAATATTAAATATATATTAGTTTACACTAAATTTATTAGACCTGAGGTCAGACTTCCTTTACAAATTTATGTTAAGGGCATGAAGCCTTGTGTTAAATGTAGTGTATGTTCCTACACAGTGAATTATTTTTCTTGTATTAATAACATTTGCTTTATACCCAATGGTGTTTACAATCGTAGAACAGAGGAGATTATTTATGCTATGAAATGTGGATGTAATAAATTTTATATTGGACAAACAAAAAGAATGTTTAAAGTGAGGCTGTTGGAACACTTAAGGGATATTCGGACAAATAAAGATGAAAGTCCTGTGGCTCAACATTTTAAAGAATGTCATAATGGTAGTTCTGTGGGCTTAAAAGTGACCATTTTGGAAACATATTTTAACAGATGATTTTGATAAAGAAAAGGTTAAATTCATGCTTTTAAGAAAAGAGGCTATTTTTATTTTAAAATATAATACTTTGATGCCTAAAGGTTTGAATGTGGAATTTTGTTGGAAAAGTATTCTCTAATTTGTATTATGTGACTTTAAATTTTAATTAGTTTAATTAATTGATTGTTTATTAATTGGTAGCTGATTGTGTATATATACTGTGTAAAATGTATTAGTTGTTGTTACTCCTTGAAGGCTGATTGTGGCCGAGGCGCTAGAGAAATAAATTGTCTGACTGATCGGATTCTTGTTTTTCGTTTGAGTTAAGCATAGTTGCCTTCAGGATGAAATTTGCACTGAAGCTGTTCACTAGTATGTTTGTGATGCATATGGGGTCTGAGTATGTGGTGCCTTTGGACAAATAAAAGTCTAACAAAGCCAAATTTGAGATAAATGTGGCCTCCTGGGCCAAGGTTAGCCACAAGACATTCTTTAGCTGTGTCTGCAACCTCAAAGGCAATTCACAGTCATGTGCAGAGCTCATTGTTAATGGAGCCACCTATTCTGAGCCAAAAGATATATCAAACCTACAGGCTGACAAATTCAGCTCCAACTTTACCCATCTCTCCCTCTCAACCTCCCCTCTGGAAATACTATCAAATATAACTCCCCTACTATCACTAGGGAATAGGTTCTCAATACATATTATATATAATATAATATCCTCAACAATGCATTGTTGGGCCCAGCCAATATTCAAAGATGCCTTCGAAATAGCATGAAACATGATATTTTTGGCCCTCTAGAATTGCTATTTAATTTTAGCTTCCTAACAGGATTCATGCCTCATGAATAGAAAACAACAGTCATTCCTCTGCACAAAGGTGGGCCATCTAATGACCCTAGAAAATACAGACACATAAGTCTCACTAGTCTCATATTAAAAGCCATGTAAAGAATTATCATGGAAATTATCAATAATGACAGGATAGGAAACCTACAGTCACTGGATCCAACCCAGTTTGGTTTTGTCAAGGGCAGGTCACTACTATTCAACTTGGTGGAATTCTTTGAGAAGGTCACCAAAGCAAATCATGAGAACAAAACAGTTTACACTGCCTACCTTGACCTGGCCAAGGCATTTATCACAACACCTCACTCAGGCACTGTTGACAAAGTCAGGAGGTTAGGTATAAACCCTATGTCATCCAGTGGATAACCAGCTGGCTCACAGACAGGACCCAGAAAATTAGAACTGGGGAGTCCAAATCTACAAAGAGGTTAGACAAGTGGAATCCCTCAGGGACTGGTCCTGGGACCACTCCTTTTTGTTATTTATGCTTCTGAAGTCAAGGCCAATGTCAATGGCCTCTTACAGACTAAATTTGTAAATGACTGAAAATTAGTCATAAAATCCTCCAATGACACAGATGTTTGACACAGACAGATAACTGGTGTCAGAGCCATGTACTAAAACTAAATGCGAAGAAATGCATAATAATATCCTACAGGAAGTCAACCACCCTTGGTAGCTATCATATTGACAACACACCCCTAAGAGCTGACCCATTAGTCAAGGACTTGGGGGCACACATAGACAATAATCTAGAGCCTTTAAAAATCACAAGTATACAGTAGTGAGAAAATCATTCTATGTTGAGCAACTTATAAACAAAGGCATGGCGTCTAGGTCCTAGGAGGTCATTGTTCCACTGTATTTAGCATTCATAAGGCCTATCATTGAGTACAACACCCCCTTTGGTATGTGCCTAACCGGGCACATCCAACAATTGGAATGTCCACAGAGGTATGTAATGTGTCCTATGCAGATTGCTTCAAGGCCTTATCCCTATATTCTGTATTCTACAGACTTTTGAGGAAAATCTATGTCTGGCATACACACCCCACCCTGAGGGACCTCCTGCATATCTGCAAAACAAACAGTGCCAGAATTATCCATTCCAAAAACTTAAACCTTACCTGTGATATAAATAGGACCTGTTAGACAGACAGGTAGGTGTCCCAGAGACTACTCCTTATCTGGAACAGGCTGCCCATCCATGTGAAGCAGAGTTCCTCCCTAACCAAATTCAAGTGTAACTTGGACAATTGGATGGGAAACAGTAAATTCATCCCTGGTTTGGCACCTATGTCTCTAAGGGACACAGACTGCCTGTAGATGGTTCATCACCCAGGCTTATGCTTGTAAATATTTCATCTCCCATACCCCTACTTACACTTACCTAGGACATCAGAACTTGTCAAAGCTTTGGGATGCATGGCTAGGCTTAAAAAGGCCCTTGTGGTTGTTACCCTAATGCACACCTATGAACCTATCAAACAATGACCTGTGGGTGTAATTTCTAAGTTTCCTAGCATAATTAAAGGATGACTTGTAGTTGTCCTTAGCTTCAAATGCTGCCCTAAGTTCATAAGCAGCCTTAGTATTCCTAATATTATTTTTCAACTATTTAGTTAATTTTTTATGTTTTCTTGACTTAGACCATTTTGATCCACTGTATCCTTAAAATATACCATATGTTTATCAATCTACTGTATATTTTAAGGATATTTTTCTTTATTAAGTTTATTTATGTTGGTGGAACACGGGGTGGTTTGTTTTTAAATTTCCCATTATATTTGGATCTAGTTGATACTATCTATTTTATACAAGTATTTAAGTAGGCATAGAGCTCACCTAAAGGTGTCACTGTTCAATGCTAGGAGTCTAAACAAGAAACTGCACACTTTACAAATGCTCCTCACTCTGAAGAATATACACATCTGTGTTGTTGCCAAGACATGTTTTAAGTCTATGGAAAGTACTCTAGCGGTGCAAGGCTTCATTGTCTTCCACACATTTAGACCATCAGCTGCACATACAGGGACAAAAGGTGGAGGAGTCTCAAACTATATTAGTAACAAGTATAACTCTAGGTTGGTAGCGATGCCTTGGAATTTATCCAAGTGTAACTCACACTAGACAAAGTCACATACCTTGCCATATTATACCCTATCAAGCTATAGGTCACCCTCTATGTCCCTAGAATCTCATAGCTCGTTCCTAGACCAAACAGAGATAATCACCATTAAAACAAATACTCTATTCTTGGGAGACTTTAACTACCCCTGTATAGACTGGGAACCATACGCTGTCTCATACTTGCAGGCACAATGATTCCTGGACATTATTAACAGAAATACCCTTGACCAGATAGTGCACACCCACCAGACTTTCAAACATACTGGACCTAGTACTCATTAATATGGGAAAGTACTGCACCCCACCCTTTTGTCATGTCCTCTCTGGTGAGGTCAGACCACAAAACTGTCTCCTTCAAAATAAAAATCATTTGGTAACCTCAGCAAACACTAAGAAACTATTTCAAAGCAAACTTTATCCTGTTAAGCAATAATTTGTCACAGAAGCCTATATGCAATTGTTCACAGAGACTCTGTACAACTATGTAAATGCCTAAATACAGGCTGCTGCACTTATTAGAAGTAAGCCCCAAAACAAATTCTAAAAACAAACCACACTGCTTGAATCCTAACCTTAATAGGGAATATAACAAAAGGAAAAAAGTCATTACTAAAATCAGGAAGAGCAACTCCTATAATGGTAAGACTGCTCAAATAAAACTGAACAGGAAAGTAAGAGGACTAATTAAGTCCAGGAAGGCCAATTACAAGGTCAAGATAGCATCACATCCTCAAGACAGACAGAAGGCCTTTTACAGCTATGTCTGAAACCTCAAAGGCAGCACATATCAGTGTGCTGAACTGGTGGTCAGTAGTACCACCTTTACTGAGTACAGCAACAGAGATAATTTGCTGGTTGACAAATTCACCTCAAGCTTTACCCCCACTCTTCCAGCCTGTCTTCATGCAATGCCTACTAGGATACCCTCCTCCCCAATATTAACAGGGAACAGATCCTGGTGGCGCTCACTAAGGCCAAAAACACAGCCTCAGTGAGCCCCAAAATATCTCGGGATGTCTCCTAAATAGCTTGAAACACAACCTGTCAGGGCCACTTGATTTACTTTTCAATTATAGCCTCAAAACAGGCTTTGTACTACGATAATTGAGGACTGCAAACTGTTATCTCTCTCCACAAGTGTGGACCATCAACCAACCCCAGAAACTAGAGACCAATTAGCCTGACTAGTCTAATATGCAAAACCATGGAACAAATTACCATGGAAATGATCAGCAAAGGCATAGGCAATGTTCAGACACTGGACCCAACCCAATCTGGCTTTGTCAGGGGAAGGAGATACCTACTAAATTTAGTGGACTTCTTTGAGAAGGTCACCAAGGCAATGGATGAGGGGAAATGTCACCTGCCTAAACCTGGCTAAGGTGTTTGATACTCCACTTGGGTATAGTTGACAAACTCAGTAATCTGAGCATAAACCCCTACTTAACTGTTTGGGTTGACAGCTGGCTCACAGACAGGACTCAGGAAGACAGGATTGGTGAGACCACCTCCACTAAAAGACAGGTCACCAGCAGGATACCTTAAGGCTACATGTTGGGATCACTCCTATTTGGCATCAACTTGTGAGTGGTAATGGCTAATGCCAAGGGCCTTTAACTGACCAAGTCCACAAATGACTGCAAATTAGAAGGTATAGATTTCCTTCATGATACAAACATCTTACAAGAGGGAATAATACAGATAAATGACTTATGTCAAAGTCACAGATTAAAACTCAATGCCAAGAAATGCATTATAGTGTCTTTTGGAAAAACTGCCACACAGGTTGATTACTCCATCAATAAGACACCACTAAGAGTTGACTCACTAGTCAGGGATCTGGAAACATATGTAGACAACAATCTGGTCTTTGACCAATATGTGGCCTAGGCAGTAAGAAAGTCATTCTGTGTTGCACAACTTATAAGTAAGAGCATGACATCCACATCCAAGGAAGTCATAGTGCCACTTTATTCGTCCCTTATCAGACCCATCATTGAGTATAATGCCTCCTTCAGCATGTACCTGACCAGAAATATATAACAGTTAGAATATCCACAAAGGTTCCTTACTAGGGCAATCCAGGCTATAAACACATTGTCCTATACAGACCACCTTAAAGCTCAATCTCTGTATGTCGTCTCCTACAGGTTATTGAGAGGCGATCTACTGCTGGTATACAAGGAATCCTTGGATCCAGCT
Organism: Protopterus annectens; assembly: GCF_019279795.1. Taxonomy (NCBI): domain Eukaryota; kingdom Metazoa; phylum Chordata; order Ceratodontiformes; family Protopteridae; genus Protopterus; species Protopterus annectens. Next base: position 1,129,768,118 of record NC_056725.1, on the reverse strand, counting down.
CTGATAGACCTTTTACACAACCACAAAATGAACAGCATCAGAACCACAAGATCCAAGGAAGTGAATTTTGCTTTTTGACACAAATAATACATGTTGGCAAGACAGATATGTATCTCATACAATCCTCATGCCTGGAAAAGGCTCCCCATCCATGTGAAGCAGAGTCTGTCCCTTACCCTATTTAACAGCAACCATGACCAATGGAGGGGAAATTGGAAAGTCACCCCATGTCTGGCCACCATATCTCTAATTGACAAAAGCAAACAGTAGTGCCCAAACTAACATACCCCTCCACATACACATAACCTCTGGAAATTTCCTAACTAACATACCCCTTCTTTATAAATGCCTATGATACATAGAAATACAATTGGGTTGGATTGCGTGGATAGGCTTACAATGGCCCTGGTGGTTGTTAGCCTAGTACACACCTATAAACCTATGTAAAGTTACCTGTTTATAGGTTCATAGGTTAGTACTAGGTAGCTGCCCTTGAGGATCATTTTATTCCTATTAAATTTCCCTTTGAAAGGTGAGAATCAAACCCTGTACCTTGTTTCTGTGAGGTAAACAGCTCAACCATTATGCCAAACCCTTGTGGAAGCCCTATATTTTTATAATTGTTTGCAATGAGGGAAATTACACACTAGACCTGTTGGACATGAGAGTCCTACCTAGCACTATAGTCACACACAATAGTTAATTGTTGCCAGTTTTGAACTCCTACCTATTTAAGTCCACAATCTAGAAAACTGCTCTGGCCACATCTGGGTATGGTATGTGCAATGAGTGAATTTTTTAAATTATTCATAGAATTCAGTGAGATTTGTATGTTGGAAATCCTTGAATTCAGATATTAGTACCTACAGGTTCAGACATTCTTAAAGGTGAAGGTGACTAGCTTATGGTCTGATTAACTTTGAAGAAGATATCAGAGGAATTGTGCATATATTCATAAGTACCTGCACTGCAAAAGTGAATTCTATGTAAGATGAAATATCTTAATTCAAGCAAATAATGCTTGTTTTTTTTTTTTTGCTTGACAAGATTTTTCTAGTGTTTATGCAAGAGAAGTTTGCTTGTTTCAAGCCATTTTTTCCTTAATTAACTTAATAAGATTAACTTGTTACTGATATTTTATTACATATTCTAAGTAAATAAATGCTTAAAACTAGAAGTATAAGATTTATAACCATGCTCAAGCATACATAATTGGTTTCTTGCAGTCGGAATTTCTTATTTCATGTATCTTTTTCTTTCACCGCTTCATTAATTTATTGCAAGCATTCAAATAGCACAACATGTCTTTTAAGAACGGGCTTATCTGTTCAATCAGCCTTTATTGATGTAAGATATTTAAAAAATAAAGTTTTCCATTCATCTGGTCAACATGAACACAAGCAGAAATAATACATTTTATAGGTGCCTTTCAAGCCACTCAAGGATCACCTTAGAAATATACACCATCTACTTAAAGTAAAACATTTGTTGAAAAGTGGATAAACAGCACAAATACACAAATAATATCATAATCTCCACAAATAACAGTGCAGTTTGTGATAGTAAAGGATACAACCGCTTGCGATTCCGATGACATGAAAAATATGCGTCTTGGACAGTAACATCACCAGAACATCCAAGCAAAGCATTTCAACCATTTGTAACTAAATTTCTCCATTTTCTGCTTGAGAATACCAACTTAGCACACTGTTTTCTTGTTCAAAATATCCTTAGAGTGGCACGGTGCTAGCGAGGTCATCACTCGTGCTTCCACTGCTGAGGTTCCGGGTTCAAATCCCATGTGAGTGGAGTTTCAATGTTCTCCCTGTGTTCACATGGGCTTATTCTGGGTACTCTGGTTTCCTTCCACAGTCCAAAGACATGGAGGTTATGTGCATTGGTGATGTGAAATTGACCATGTGTATGGTATGCGAGTGGGTGTTGTAGTCTGTATGCTGCAATGAGCTGGCGGCTTGTCCAGGGTGTACCCTGCCCAGGGCCCTATGCCCTTTGGAGATGAGGTCAAGATCACTGTGCCCCCAAAATGGGGAAAATATGTTTGTGTGTGTGTGTGCGTGTGTGTGTGTGTGTGTGTGTGTGTGTGTGTGTGTGTGTGTGTGTGTGTGTGTGTGTGTGTGTGTGTGTGTGTGCGTGTGTGTGTGTGTGTGTGTGTGTGTGTGTGTGTGTGTGTGTGTGTGTGTGTGTGTGTGTGTGTGTGTGTGTGGAATATCCTCAATAGCAGTCAGTGTGAATTGAGAGACTTTACATCTGGGAACACACTATGAGCCATTTAAACTGTTGTACCCCAAGATAGTATTTGATGTGTACAAAAGTTTGGCTGTTGTTGCGGATTGTGTAATAAGAGCTAAAATCAACCAGCTTTTCAGCATCTGCAAACTCAGTGGCCTGTGCAAGGTGTGTTGCCTCCAGCTGATAAGCCATGATGTTTCTGTCAAAGCAAATAGTTTGAAATGGATGATATTCCAAAAAATAAAACCTAGACTCAACAAGAAATATGTTTGTGACAAGTCCAAATTCTGGCATATTATCATTCTGTATTTTGGCAAAGATCATGGACTTTGAGTTATGTATTTATTAGCATTTATGACAAGCCACTTGAGTGATACAGCATGGTTTACCTCATTTAAACCAAAGAAGTCCCTCAGTTTTCCATGTAAATATTGTAGATCTTTCACCTCAGATGCAGGTCCCATATCCCTTTCACTTGAAAAAATGGGGTGCACTGAACAGTCAACATTTTGACAGCTTTCATATATTTGGTTGTGTTTCTTCAAAGACTTCCAAATATTTTTGAAACTGAGTTTGGATGCCCATTGTTTAAAGAAACAATGTTAAGACTAGAACCGCATACACATATGCCTGACCATTGGGACCAATGATGTTATTTGTGATGGTAAATCTATAATATAATGCTGTTTAGATGTAATGGTACCGTCTGGAAAAAGCTCCTTTCAGTGCTTTAAATGATTCACAATAAGCAGCTCCAACCTAGACATAGTTGCAATGGTAACAACAGGTGCAAATGCTATTTGTACAATTTCTATTAAGGTCAATTATCAGTTGGATATAGTCACTGACTTTTAAAGTCTCCAAAAGAAGTGGGAATATCCTTAGCAACAAAAGCATTTGCCCTGATGACTGCTTTAGTTTGCCATCAGTTGAGGACAGTGTACTAAATGAAATTGGGGATGGATGATCTCTAAGATCTAGGGGAGAATAAGGGAAACCAAGAATAGCAAAACTCCGAGTCCAGATCAATTTGTCCTGACTGTAGAAGATGATTCAAAACACATTTGATTTCCAATGGGGCAACACCCTCCAAAAATACATGCCTAATATCTTGTGAAGTTTGTTGTATGATATCAAAGGCTGGGAATTAAACTAACTTGCTCCTTCTATTGATCCCATATGTTGTTTTCAGGCTGTTGCAAAGTAAGTCTGTCTTTGCCTTTTCTATTTCATCACACTGTCTGACATCTTTCCGTAATGTCCTTTTAGTATATGGATCCTCACTGAAGTGCAACTGCATGTCTTCAACAGAACATTCGCAGTGTCTGCACTTACTGTAGGCAAAGCCCACATCCTCTTTGAACCTGGCAAGTTCATGTTGTGCTAGGGTGTCTCCACAGACAGAAATCATGGCACCATATATTTTCTTCTTTCCATTAACAGTTTGGATTTTAACCCCATTGTACAATGCATCCATGTCTTCCTTAATTCTATTCAGTATTATATCTACACCAGATTGACGGAGGTCTGCTGATCCAACCATGGCAAGTAACCTGATAGCAGCCAGTTTAGACCTGTATTTTGGGTCTATATTTCCTAGGGTGTAGTGCACCATGAGCAACTCATTTTTAGATGTAGAGGATCCTAATGGGTTTTAGAGCTCTATTTTATTTGTGTAAAGTATAATCTGCAATGCATTTGGTATCTCAGAAAATAAGGAATGTGATTTTAGAAGATCTCCATCAACAATATCATGAAAAAACCTTCAAAGTACCTCTGAGGTCCAATTTCAATCATATACATAATCCTTGGGTGTGATAAGAACTGTTCTAGACTCTTGATTAATGGTACATAATGAAAAGGTCTGTCTGATGAATAAGTCTCCATATTTCTTCTTGCATATAGTTCAAGTAATTGGAATTTCCTCTGCATCCAAATAGCTAAACTGCTTCTTAGTAACACTGTCCTGTCAAAATGTTGTTTCAACACCAGCAAAAAAGTCAACAAAATTGTCAAAAATATACATTACATCTTTTCTAAGTTGACCTGTTGTTCTTGCTAAATGTTTCTTTAGCACTCTCTCCACCTGCTTCCTTAGGTTGTTCAGTAGTGATGATTGGTACTGTTGGACCCCAGCAACAATATCATTCATTCCTTCCTGAAAATGAGAGAGAAATGTGGAAGATGTAATTGATCATGGACACCATCAGATGGGCCACACTGGATGTATGGCAATTGCATAACCTATTGTTTCTTATTTCAGCATGTATGCTCATGCAGGTTAGAGCAGCCACTGCCCACAACAAAAACACTTCAGCAACATTCCTCTATTCGGCAGAAGCTTAAACTATATGAACATGATCTCTTTAATGTTGAACTGAAATATCATCAACACCTTTTGTGTACATCACAGACAGATGAAATATATATTTTTTCAGCATCCTATCTGTTTCAGAATAAGAGCCATAGGGTTTCAAGGGACAAAATAGCTATGTTTGCAAAAGCTTATATAGTATTGTAGCTCAAAGGGAAACGGCAAGAGAGGACTAGAAGCAGCAGTGCCGAGCAGCAAGCAGCCAGCTACAGCAGGCATTGCTGCTAGTGAGAGAGCTGAACACCTGTCATAACAGGTTTGACATATTTACTACATGAGGGAACAAACAGTAAGACAAATGCAGAACTACAGCTATAACCATGAAGAAGTATGCAAAATGCTCCGCATAATGTAACTAAGCGTGAGAGATGATGCTTGTTTCTGGCATTTATCATGAAAGCAGTGGCATGTGGTGTCAGATCCTAAAGAAAGTGGAGATTTTAATGTAGTGTATATAGGGAGGACATGGCTCAAGACAAGTCTAATGTTTGTGACAGAAGAGGTTGTATGAAGATTGAGGATCTATTGTTAATGATTCAGTCTTTAACAACAGCCCCCAAAATTGAATACAATATTATTAGTATAACCAATTATTTAAAAGTATGGTCCATTTTAATCAAATGCCACAAGGTTAAGTAACTTACTTGTACTGTAACAAGTCCACATTGGTCAATGTCCCTTTGTCCTTCACCTGAGTCATATGTATGGAGTTGCTGATCACTGATGCAAGGGTCAGATAAAAGCTGATCTCATTCAATGTCCTGTATACTACACATCAAAAAAAGTATTATTCTTTGAAACTGAGCAGTAATCATGTTTGCTACTTAACTATCACCAGCTCGGCACAGCCTACAATATTCTTTCTTATTTTGATTATTTTCATATTAATCCAGTTAGTCAGGAGAGTCATTATAATTAAAATTATTGAGGTATTGAATAGCGCAGACAGATTCTTCTTTGCACCCCCAGTTTGTACATCTACCAATTCCTGACATTGCGTCTACTCGCTCCCACCTGAGCTGAGGAGGTGAGGAAAATACACAAGATGGGATGAAGAGGTGTTTATCAAAATCTTTTTCTTTTAGTATTGCCATTGTCACCATGAAATGTTTTTGTATGATGCACAAACTGTTTTATTCCCTGTAGGTAATAAAATCTCTTAAAATTATGATGAAACTGAGCTACTTAGTTCTTGCCGTAGTACTTGGCTTTCCTCCGATTGCTGTTCACTTGGTCTGGTGTCTTCAACTGGGTGCTTAGGGCATCTTTTCTTTACGTGATAATAGAATGAATTGTATACTCTATATTCTTCAGTGCATCCATCAATACTGCACATCAACCAAAAATCAGGTGTGCGGCTGTGCAATCAATTAATATGGCTCAATAAAAGTTTCAGTGAAGTACACTTAAACACACAGGAGATAATGCACTGCCAAAGCATCTTATTGTTAAAAAGCAAAGGCATGCATCATATCTTCCCATCTTATTATGTAAAAATGTTGTTCTAGTGTCATCACATTGGGGAGGCCTATGAATATTTTTTATATATGCTATATAGCAATGTGTATGTACATAACCTGATGAAGTAAGGTGCACTTCATAATTTGTATATCAGTTTTAAAGCACACCTTCATTGTGAGTTGAATTATTTCTTAGTATTTATGATACTTAAATCACTTAAGTCTTGTTGAAATGGTGCCTACCCATGAACAAAGCACGTTTCCTGCAGATAGTCACCATTCAGTTGCAGTTGGCCATTGTCACTCCTCCAAGATAGAGAGCAACACAATGAATTCATATCCAGACATGGATAATATCACAAGTGAAGTATTAAAAGGTAAGGTCAACTGATAGCAGCCCACCACCAATAGAGTGTGTGTGTGTGTGTGTGTGTGTGTGTGTGTGTGTGTGTGTGTGTGTGTGTGTGTGTGTGTGTGTGTGTGTGTGTGTGTGCGTTTATGTGTGTGCCAATGAAGTGTGTCTGTGCCAATGGAGTTTGCGTGTGCCAATGGTGTGTGTGTGTGTGTGTGTGTGTGTGTGTGTGTGTGTGTGTGTGTGTGTGTGTGTGTGTGTGTGTGCCAATGGAGTTTGTGTGTGTGTGTGTGTGTGTGTGTGTGTGTGTGTGTGTGTGTGTGTGTGTGTGTGTGTGTGTGTGTGTGTGTGTGTGTGTGTGTAAAATGCTCAAACCTTTTATTGATGAGTTTTTTTTCATTTGGAGAGGTGGTACGGACATGTTAAATGAATTTTTAGATTATTTAAATAATGTTAGTTCTTTTTTAAAGTTCAGGTCGAATTGCACTCAATTTATGTTAATTTTCTGGTTATGATTGTTTTTAAAGAGGGGATAAATTAATGACTGCAATTTTTAAGAAGATGTTCACAACAATGCTTATTTACATTATGGGGGTATGCACCTTAAAAAATTATAATATTGTCAAAGGATAATTAATGAGGGTAAATTAGTTAACTGATAGAGAAGATGATTTTCAAAGGGAAAGTAATAGTTTATGTAAAAAAAATTGTCAGTAGAGGGTATCCCAAAAATTTAGTAATAAAAAATATAATGAAATATGTATAAAAGAAAAGGTGGAACTAAGAAAGAGATGTATAATAAACAGGTAGACATAGAACTTCTATACAGATTACAAATAATGTAGATACTGAAGCTATTAAAATAATGTTTCTGCTAATTGGAATTTGTTGAAGTGTCATTCTGAAATTGTTAAAATAGTAGGAGATGCCCCTGTGTATGTACAGAAAAGAAGGAAAAGCTTCAAAAATGTATTGCAAAGTAAATTGAAGCCTGTACAAAACAAATGTTTGAATCCAGGCATGTACAAATGTCATAATTGTAATTTATGTCATTTATTTAACTAATGTGAAAGAAATATGTATTAATAGCATTAATATAGAGTTGAAAGAGAAGTATACATGTAAGTCTAGATTTGTTGTTTATTTAGTGCTATGTATTTCATGTAATTCCTTTTATGCTGGTCATACCACTAGGGGATTATATATAAGAGTGTATGAGCACAAACATGTTGTGTCAATAAGGAATGAGAAAAAATGCTCTTGGGAAACATTATAAAACCACTAATTGCAAAGCTGATTTCAAATTTTTAGTTTTAGATGAAGTTAGATGCTTCAAAAGGATGCTTAATGCTGAGGAACTCTTTAATGTGTTTTTGCCAATAAATATCGTTTGTTTTTATTCTGGCTTCTATTTTATTTTTAAATGTTAATCAGTATTTAATTAAATGGATTATTAGATGGTTGGTTAGTAGGTGTCAGTTATAATTGAAGATATAAACTCTGATCCAGACGTAATTATTATTTGTTTACTGGGAAAGTCCAACTTGGAACAAAGCCAATTTTCAGCAGAGGCCTGGGTAGAAATGCTCCAGATGTATGTCTTTGTAACACAGGAGGAAACCAGTGCAAACCCTCACAAATGCAGGGAGGACATGCAGACTCCACACAGAAGGCACCCTAGCTGAGAATCGAACCAGAGGACCTCTTGCTGTGAGGTGACAACACTAGCCCTGCACCACTGCACCTTAAATCTGGAGTAACTCAGGGTTGTGTGTTGAGAACATTATTGTCAATATATATTTTATTCCTCAATTCCAACACATAAATATGGCTTGCCTTGTAAGTATACTTATGTCTGTAAAATATTTTTTTCTCAAATAATGAAGATAACTTTAGGAATATCAACTTCTACATGGCAGAAATTGGACAATTGGCTAAAGAAATTGGATTGTTGTCTAACATCATGTTCTTTGATACACCTACTATTAAGAAGCCCATTCTTCTAAGTTGATCTGTTTTAACAGTGGTATAATTGTAAGGACTTGGGCATTGTGATAAATTTTACCTGTTCTGTTCAAACCCATGTGCAGATTACCTATTGCAGAGCACTGAGACATATGGGAATAATACTTAAACATTTTACAACTAGAGACATAAACTCTTTTCTGGCCTTTAATGAAGTATATGTTAGATTGATTCTGGAAATTAAAAATTCTGATTGAATTTATACTGTGGAAAAATTAAAGACTAAAGGTGTCCAGTTGGTTATTTTTAAGCAGTTTGAAAATATTTGTGGGTTGAAGTTAGATAGGTTTCAGGTTCATATGTAGTGTTGTTGTTTGTGAAGGGGGGAGGGGTGCTGGTCAGAAAAGGTTGGAAGACAGTCACTGAGAGCGTCAGGATGGGTACCTGTACTTGAGATTAGATTTGGATGAGACACCAAGATCCAGTCAAGGATGGAGCTGGAGGCTCCGGGATTTTTGGGCTGGTGGGGGAGTTTATTAGCTGGGTCAAGTTAAAGAGGTTGATTGTTTGGGAAGGGGCTCAAGAGTTATTAGTGGCCCAGTTAATGTTTATGTTGCCCAGGATGAAGTTTTCATTTTTAATGTTAGAGGAGAACCAGGAGAGTATGTCTTCTAGTATTGAGATATTATTACCTGGAGGGATGTAGAGAGCAGCTATGCATATGGATTTGTGTTTGTTGATTTTTAAGAGAGCTATGATTAATTCAGAAGTGGCAAATTTAATTTTGGAGTGGGACTAGTCTATAGAGTAACTGTATCAGAGGAAGAGTGGATTATGGCTATGCCACTTCCTTTTTTGTTGAGTCTATCGTTACAAATCATATGGTATCCAGATGGTAGAATTTCGTTATTTTGTATGTATGGGTTAAGCCAAGTTTCTGAGATGGCAACTATGTCAGGCTGGTTAGGAGAAAGCCAAGCATGAAGGTTAGGGATTTTGTTACAAAGACTTTGGGCATTAATTGTGGTGATGTGAATGCTCTTGGGGATGCAAGTGGATGATGGAGGGGGAGAGGAGATGGATAGGGTGTTGGTGGGGCCGGGGTTGGGGTGAATGTTGCCAGAAAGAGACAAGGAGATGTGGTCTAATATGAGTGTAATATAGTCTAATATGGAAGTAAAATTTGAGAAGAGATATGGAGAGTATTTGTTAGAGAGTGGAGGGTGGGGTAAGGTAGAAGAGGGTAGGATAGGCAGTACTTTGTGTTTATATAAGAGGGTTGTGTTAGAAGGACAGAGTTCATAAGTTATAGAGGAGAAGGGGGTAATATAATATGTTGGAAGTTAGAGGTGTAGTGTAGTGGTAGGGTGCAAGAGACATTATGGAGTTGTCTAAGGTAAGTAAGGGTGCAAAGGAGTGCATGGGCAGTGTCATGTTAAGGTAACGTGTTTTGGTAAAAGACATTGTGTAGGCGTATTAGTCACTTTAAGTTAGGTTTGTGATGAGTAGCAGAAATGATGCGTGACTGGATGAATGATGGAATAGGAGGAGTTAGGGGTAGATAAATGTAGACGTAATGGGGGCAGGCGGGAATTGTGAGCAGGGAAGGGGAGCAGAGTGAGCCCGAAGGGTGAACAGAGTGGGTAGAGCCAATCTATGCAGAACTGCTGCAAAAATCAATCAGGGAGCCCTATGGAGTAAGTAACTAATGCTTAAGAATGTGAACTTAACAGAAGTTAATATTAGAGGCTGGGGATGATGGGGGTCATTTGGAATATAGTGACTGAGTGGACTTTAGGAAAAGCTATGCTTTTGGTGGGGGGGAACCCAAGGTAGCAGTGCAGACTGTTTAATGTGAACAGTAAGCAGTGACACTATATTACATATATAGAAAGAGAAATTATTCTTAGCAAACCATACACTAATATTTCAGGGGTATGTAGCCCTTAATCTTCACTTCTTAGCTGACTAGAAGCTTTTCTCTTTGTATTTATATTTTGCTGGGTTGCAGTCAGGTCAGCACCTCTTGGGAGGGAGAGGGAACCATGAACGGTAGATGTCCTGTCTGAAAAATAATATCTTAAGGGGATGCAGCCCTAGTCTTATAACATTGTTGTAAGTATGTGACTAACTTGCTGCTTCATTCCCAGGCAAAGATATATTTAATAACAACTGAGAGGCCACCGAAAGAGGAGTCACCTTGTTGAAGCAGGCTGATAGAGTCAGAAGAGATTTTAGTGTCCCTGCAGGGGGCCAATGGTTCTGAAACCATTACTAGAGGAGTGGATATTAACATCAGGATGGCTTTACCCGAGTATGTCTCATGGATGATGCCTTAAATTACCTTTTTCAACAGATTTTCATATAACAGAATTGCACATATGCACTCTAGGCTGACCACAAAAAATGTTGGCTTTCTTTTGTTATAGGTAAATTAGTCATCCATCCAGATCAGAATGGCAGTCAAAGTAGGTTGCAATTGCGTGGTACATCTTGCATGAAAACTCTTTGGTTGCATGCCACAGAGACACATTTTTGGCACAGATGTCCAAGCTCATTGCATTTGTCTTTTCTTGTGTACTATCAGGGAAGAATACTACTGTGGTGATATCATAGCAACAGGCTGTTGGTGCCCATACAGGGGCTGCTGAAGACAAGACACAGAAACCTATGTCACAGTCAGATGACTGTCATCGACAGACAATGTCAGGCTCCATCCTGGGTGTGCATACACCCACAATACAGAATGATGATGCAGCCTTTTTCCACAGATAAACATGAAGATATACAGTCTGAAACTGCTGTTTTTCCCTTGAATGAGTACTGTATTTATGCTTGCCTAGTGTATTTAAGGAATGCTATTAGATGTATTTGGAAAGCAGTTAAAGTACTCTTACTTTAATTTATGCAAGAGACTTGTACTTATTTCTAAATATTCATAAGTCTTGAAATGGTGTAGGAGAAGTAATGATTAGTTACTGGCTAAACATCATCTGCTTTAGCCATAACATTACAGACAGCTGGAATTATCCGTGGGGTGGTGGTGGAAAGAGTCCTGATTTTTCTTACTCTAGCAGGGGAGCTAATCATCGGCACAATATTGATAAGTTTCAAATGAGCATTATCTTATATTGCAGAGGGTTTAAATGAGACAGATTCTTGTTTTGAAGAGATCTTCACAAGCATTTCTTTGAAAGAGTTTGAAGGCTCTGTACATTGTTAATTAAGAAGGTCTAGGGAATATATTTATCTGGCTTCTATTTACTTTACTTAAAAGTGTGGTTAAAGATCAAGTAACAGAGTGTTCTTATGTATTTACATTTTATTTTGTTGACAAAATAATCCAGGATGTTTTAAATTGTGAAAGGGCAGTTTTGCTTTAGCAGGCAGATAAACCACTTGAGCTAAAACATATATGTTTATAACATAAGAATGTGGTCAGTTTTACTACCACTTCTTACCTGAAGTGATCATTCTGTTGATAATATTGTTGACTAACCCTAGCAGTCTTGCACTGAGCTAGGAGCATGCATTGTGACGCACACACATTATTTTTAGACATTTAGCAGAGATTATTTTAGGTGTTTCTAGTTAGATTCTGTACCTAGAAGTGTTGAAATCCATGGTTATTTACAGAGTATGTTAATTTGCTTTTTACAAGCAAAGTACACCTCCAGAATATTTATGAATCTATATCTTTGCAGTAGATATTACAGTGTGGTTGTGCCATTGTTTTGATTTTTCACATGAGGCTTGAGCCATGTATCAGAAATGGCTAATGTGGGAAAGCAGTTCTGCTGCCACATGGGCAGTTGCATAAATTAATTTCATTTGCCTCCAGGCATTTACATATGCAAATTTTAATAAATTGTCATCTAACCACAATTTATTAAATGAAGACAATGCTGGAAAACCTTTGTTACTGACTTTGGTTTCTGTTGTATCATTGTGTTTCTATAGATATATTTAGTAAGAGAACCTTCTAAGAATGTTGTTTATTATACTGGCTATGATCATGGCAAGAGTGTATTTAGAATGTACTAGAAAGATATTAAAAGTATGAGATGGCTGTTCTTTTCATTCTGCTTGGTTGCTTTTGATTTTAATGATGAGCATGGCAGAAATGAGTTTATGAAAGGAGTATGAGTCTGTTTTGGATAAGGTGTGTATATTGATAGGAACTGTGCATGTTCATTTTGTTGTAAATATGTGGTGTTAGTAGGAGTGAGTAATATGGTAGATGCACTAATGAACATAGTAATGAGAGTACATAAAATGTAACGCCTTTGTCAAGAATAATGAGAAAGGAGAAGTTAATAATTTGCAAGAATTTCTGATTTGCCAAACTCTTCATCTATCTCTTACTAAATTGTTTAAATCTATTATCTCCTTATTGCTCCTCTCTTTTACTATATCCCTGTATAGAGTTCCATATCATCCAATTTCCTTAACTCACCTTACTTTATTTATTTTGTCCCATCCCCCACTATATTCCTCAGCCTGTTTTGTTCACTGATACTTTCAAAATTTCTTTTTTCCCACTTTACTACTTTTGTCCAAGTGGTCAGATTTACTCACTTTTTGCTGTTCATGTCTTATGTGTTACTTTATCTTTGAGTCTGGATTATCTGCCCTTTTTTCTTTAATGATTCCCTTTTCCTACCTTCCCCAGTTATTCCAACTTTTACGATTAAGCTGTCCTCCTTCCTAACACTTTCTCCTTTGTAACTCTCTAATAATGTTCCTTCTCCACTTGATTGTCCACCCCCCTACACTGCCTTAGTAATACATGATGAACCTATCCCTGCCTGCAACTTTAACCCTGCACCTTACCTTAAAACTCATGACAGCTTAGTGATGCCTCCAGGTGGTTCTGTAGTTACATCCTACTTAAGCCTGTTGACATTTAATTTAGCCATTTTATACTTGCATTAATAATTCAAAATCCATGCTACTTGCTAACTATAGAAAGATTTAATCTTAAAACTTACTTCATGGGCAGGTCATCTGCATTGATATTTGACCTCTGTCTACTGTTGCTAAAGTTGCATTATTTGTTGATCACACACTCCGCTAGATATAATAAAATCTGTGTAGGCACAGTACACGCCCCTAGATATAATAAAATCTGTGTAGGCATAGTATAGAGCCTACATGGAATGATACCATGTCTGTGTACACAGTTCCCCCTAGGCAGCGCAACATGCATATTAAACATGGCACATTGCTGAGAGAGAACCATGGGACATGTTTATTGAATCAGTGTAGGGAATGTGGTGCAGTGTCCGGAGATGAGAAACACACCCCCTGCACTGTCAATAGGAGTCTAGCAATGTAATTTAATTTTTTTTTATTTTTATAAAAAGCATGCTTGCGCAGTGCAGCATGGACTGCAGCACTGCTAAGCAGCACTGAGACACCAGACATCTAAAAATAGAAAACTTATGTGTTCAATTATTTATTTAAAGGTCAAGTTTAAGCATAGCTGACCAGGCTTGCTAGGTGACCCACAGTGCTCAGCAGTGCTTAAAGGCAGCTCAGAGGTATACGTAAATGTGTAGCAACACTCAACATATCCACATAGCCAAATGGGTAGAGTTACGGCCTTAGGTGCAGGGTTTGAATATCAGGAGGGGATACTAAGTATTTATTTTCCAAATACAAATTATACTAATTATTTTTAAATCCTGATCTGTTGAGCTCAGCTAAGCTCTGCCAAGATGTGCTAAGCCTTGCAAAGCACTCCTTAAACAAAACATGTTTTAGCACTGCCTGGCAGTGCTTGGCACCACTGGGCTTTGCTTAGCTGGTTTGCGCACTACTAAGCAATGATAAGCATTGCCAGTTTAAGCACTGCTCAGTTAAACTGAGCTGGTTTGCGTGGTGTTAAGTGATGCACCACATTTTTAAATATTGCCCAATGGCATGTAAGGGTGGGAAAACTGGCTATATTAAGCCCAATAGGCAGGAATGCAGCATAACCCTTTGGAGTTCTGACTCTGAAGGCTACAATGGCAGGTGTTGGAGAGGGTTTGCACATTTGGGTGCAGCACTGGGGCATTCAGGAATCCAGAGTCATGGTTGAACTCCTTGTACAAAACCATGAGGGCCAGCTAATGCAGGGAGGTTATCAGGGCTCAGGGTACAAGGCAGAGGCCTGGGATTGGCTGGCAAAGGACCTCACCAGTGCAACTGGTATCCCCTATACAGGTGAGCAGTGCCATCACCACAATGAAGACCTGAAAAGATGGAAGAGGACACCTGGGTCCAAGAATTCCAGGCTGGGAATGTCCCATATGTATGTAAGTACCATTACATGTGTTTCACCAATATCTAATCTTGAATGCCTGCTAAAGTGGTATGCATAACAGTGTCCTTCTCTCCCAACAACTGCAGAGGAGAGGGCTGGCAACATCGAGGTGCATGCAGGGTGTTTGACCAGGTTGCGCAGTGAGTGTGGTGACTACAGATGTATTTTGCTACCTATAGTCAAATAAGCAAGAAAGAGTAAAGCACTAACTGTGATTAGGTATATATAGTAAATATTGTATTGCAATGAATGTGAACTTACACCTGTACTGGAAGATGTACAGACTGCCCACAGTAGTGCCATAAGCAGGGAAAACTAAAGCATTAACCATAATAAGCTATTATATGCAATAAAATGCAGTAGTGCAATAACTGTGCAATTACAGCTGTGTTGCAACACCTGCATAATTACAACTGTTGTGCAATAAAACTTGAAATTATATCACTAACTGATTGAAGGTTTCCCTAATAAAGTCTGTTGTGCAATGACTGTGGCAGCAGGGCTGTTTTTCAAGAAATCAGTTATGACAACTGTTGTGCAATAAAAACATGAAATAGTATCTGCACCTGCATGAAGGTATGTCTAATAAAGTCTGTTGTGCAATAGGGCTGTTTTGCAAGAAATTAATTATTCCAAGTGTTTTGCAATAAAATCACAAAATAGTATCAGTACCTACATGAAGGTATGTGTCTAATAAAGCCAGTTGTGCAATAAACGTATGTATGTTCAGAGTTGTTTTGTAAGAAATCACTTATGACAACTAGTCTGCAACAACACATGGAGCAATAGCAATAACACCAAGGTAAATCGTGTACATCAGGACTGTCTTGTTTTCACCATTGCATGTCAGCTACAAGCATTCAGGCTGTGAGTTATGGTGCTGCAGTCAGGTATAACAGTGTACTAGTTGTACACTGCAAATAATAACCTATAATCAGATATTGATTGCTGATGTCACAGATATTTCAACACACTAACAATGTAATGTGTACACCTGAATTCTACAGTTATATATACATTACCGAGTATCTCTGTCATGCTTGAATGCCATGCATGTGTGTTCAACTGTCACTATAGTCAAGTATAAAACTGTACCAGTATTAGAAGATCATATTATGGTGCCAGCTGAGCTCTAGGTAAATATCAGTCGAGTAATCACTAGTGACTCAATAGCTCAGTAGGTTAAATGCTATGTATGAAGTGCATTTTTGCCACACACAGACCAGTGTTCAAATCCAGTGCTATGTAGATCTATATATTACAGTATCAGTCACGTAAAGTTTACAGATATTCTCTCCACAGGAACTGCAGGTAAATGGGTGAGGTAGCCCATATTATGAGTACATTATTCCCCTGGATTAATGAAGCTTGCACCAGGTGCAGGCGTAGCGTAGGCGGTATAATGCCAAATGTGGCTGCCGAGCGATTCAGGTACGATCCAATTCCACGTGCACTACCAGCGTACACCATATCTGTGCAGCCCTCGGCACAGGTATGCTAATCACCCCATGCGCAGTACTGCACCATGCAAATGAAGGTACATAGTGATTCATGAAGTGGTGCAGGTGTAGCGTAAGTCCACAGAAATGTAAACCACAAAAAATGGTTTACATTTTGCCAAACAGAACATCGGAGCTATGAAAGTGGACCAGACTTATGTATTACTAAGTTAACATATGCCAATGGCTAAATATACAGCCAATGGCATAAGAAACGATGCACAACACCTAAAAAACAACATTTAATTTCATGTCCACAGTAACGCAAAGTACAACTGCAGGGCATGTGTGCGCAAATGGGAACACAAGGAAAATATACACAAATGTCATAAAATCGCAATGTAATACAAATCATGATTTCACCATAATACTCAATGGTATGCATGGTAAACCACAACCAAGCTTCAAGGGTTGCTAAGGATCTGTGACAGTGTTCAGTACGGTAACTATGAATTAGTAGTCAATGCAATGCAAATGAGGCAAGTAATAGTGAATCGCAAACGTCCCGCCGGACTAAGGATGGACCATATGGTGCAGCGCTACAACACCAAGGAGTGGTTTGGAGGTATACATGACATCAGCAGTGGGGTGTGCCACTGTAGCTGTAAGCACATTGGAGCAATGCAAATCCGGCCTGCCCATTGCTAAGCAAAGCCGCAGGATAGGGGTGGGGATGTAGGTATAGCATAGTTTAGCTGAGAGCACATATGGTACCCGAAAGCGCATGTGTATGAGGATGGAAACGTGCCCAAAACCAGGTAAGCGGACACATGTGCCGTGCACCATAGCTCAAACAGGAAGGTTAGGGGAAGAAAATAAGGAAATGCCGCAGTAGGGTAATTGGAGTACAACCGAGCAATTAACACCTATTAACTCACAGTGGGCAATCGACGGCAGCTAACAAGTCTGCTCGCAGCAACCTGCAGAACAGGATAGGGGAGGTGTCGGATTGCAAAGAAAAGAGAACTGTCATAGCAGAGCAAAGCAAACCAGCAGTAGATCAGCCATAGAACACATGTTGTAAGATAAGTCAGGTTTAGTAAAGTACAAATGAAAGCAGACTTCTGGATGCATGCCAGAAAATGGGAGGGGAAACGTCAAGAAATGTTTAGGGAAGGGCAAGAGGTAATCCACGGCAGCCAAATGTAATTCAACACCAAAGGCACCACAATAGCAGTACCTGTGGTAAAACACATAAGATACCCTGTAGCTCTGATGGTACATACACACCCTATGACATCATCAGTGTTCACAGCACAATAGTATAAAGTGTGAAGGCACCTCACACACACCTGTGTATTCCCAAACACTGCACCACCGGTGTAAACAGACAGGGAACCTTTACAATGTACATGTTGGGAGCTGCCATAGCTGTGATTCATCACCATGTGTTAGAGACTGAAGGTGTTGTGGAGGATGATGCTGACAACACTGCAGGCTCTGGAGGAGGAGAAGAGTGTTCAGACCAAGGGTAACCTACCAGGGGCTACATGATCTGGAGACAGTAGAGCGTTACAGGTTGGACAGGGATATCTTACAGCAGATAGTTGAGCTGTGCTGGCCACACCTGAGATCCAGAAACAACAGAGGGGAACCCATCCCAGTGGACACGAAGGTATGTGTAAGCTTGCGAATACTAGCCACAGGTACCTTTCAAAGGCCAACTGGAGATATAATGGGGATCTCACAGGCATCAGCATCCAGGGTACTACACCAGCTCCTGGATGCTATGTTACCACATGCCAATGAGCATACATACTTCCCCCGAACTCAGGAGGAGTTGGCCAGCAATATGCGTCTCTTCCACCAGGTGGCACACTACCCAGAGGTACTGGGTGCAATAGACTGCACGCACATACATATCAAGTCACCACCCAGTGAACATGGTAGGTGCTACATAAACCGCAAGAGATACCACTCCATCAACTGCCAGGTCGTGTGCAATGCCCAGGGCATTATTATGGATGTGTGTGCCGGCAGCCCTGGAAGCTACCATGACTCCCACATCTGGCATGCCTCACAGCTGTATCAGGTATTTGTCAGGGGGGACATCCCACATGGCCACCTTGTGGGGGATGCTGGCTATTCACTGGAGCCATGGATGATGACTCCCATCAGAAATGCACACACACCCATGCAAGAACACCATAATGAGGCACACACACAAACCAGAATCATCATAGAGCGTGTGTTTGGGATGCTGAAATCACGGTTCCATTGCTTGGACACATCTGGTGGAGCCTTGCAGTACTCTCCAGGCATGTGTGCCCACATCTTCATAGTATGTGCCATGCTACATAATATGATGCTTCGGATACAGCTGCAGCAGGGACATAATGGTGAAGGCCCTCACAGCCCACTGCAATTGCCAAGGCCATCACAGGCACAGAGGGATTCAGACCATGAACACCCTGTACCAGCCCCCAGTAGGCAGATGGAGGCGTGCCCAATATGCCCATGCCTTGGCAAAGAGGGAACGTATAGCACATACACTGACAGTGTAGGCCCCTACAGACTGACACACTTCTCCACCTGCACATACAGTAAACTGGATGGCACACACACGTGGCCACCTGTAACATGTAGTGTATAGGTGGCCTACTGTGTGAATCCTACATAGGCAGCCCTCAACCATTGCACACACAACAGCTATTGGAACAAGGAATGTCAACACCTGAATAGTACACGCACCTAACAGCATATGTTGATACTGTATGTATAGGTTCCTAGGTACATCGGTAGGTACACGCTCGATTGTCAGAGGCCATTCATCAACCGAGGCAAACAGTGTCTGCTGTCACCACCACATTGATTAACCAACTGTCCCTCAGTGGAGCAGAGGTAATTGCGGGATCCATGTGTGTAATCACTGTTCCCCAGACACTCTGCATGGCTTACCTGGTGTGTTAATGAGGGGCTCCATGTAATGTAATCAGGGATGTAGTGGCAAAGCATGGGGAGTACCCATGACAGGTATCTGTCACCCCAGCATGCTCCACCTATGGTTGTGTGAAGGTGTAGCACATTATAGTGTGTGGCTCACTGTGACATACATTACCAATGCTGGAGCACATCCATTAAACATCACTTGGACATACCATTAATAGGTCTCATCCATATACATTTGATTGCAGTATGGAGTAACAGCCATAGTACAGTCCACATGCAAATCACCATAACACGTATACAAATCCCAGATGCCCAAGTAATAAATGCACTGACTGTCGTGCATGTTCCCAGTCCCACGTCCTGCAAGGGACATTACGTAATCCTGAAGGCACGAATAATGGATGTTGGATGCAGGTCATCAGATCAGGTTTAGCACATGTCAGCAGGATTATGCATTGGCAAGTGCTGGTAAGTGTCGTTTAAACATGAATATACAGATATGCGCGAAACAGGGCTAAGCTTTTCTGAATATCATGCAGATCATGGGCAACAATGTCCAGAACAGGTGAAACTAGCATCATTCACCCCTGTACTAATAGCGCCTGCTCTGAAGGGTAGAACAACCACTGCCAGGAGTAGAACACGCAATCATGTACAGAATCACTTAACACTAAGCTACCCGAGATGTACCAATGGCAGGTGTGTATTGTGACAGGTTAAAACACAAACGTGCGGAGTCCAGGAAACAGTATACACCGACATGTACACAATGAAAGGTGTGTTCTCCCTCTCTCTCTCTCTATATATATATATATATATATATATATATATATATATATATATATATATATATCAAGGGTGATAGAGAGATATAAGTTGATATATACGTATTCACCTATATCTGCAAATATATAGATAGGTCAATGACATGTACACAACCATGGAGGTACAAATAAATAGGATACTGCCAACTATCGAATGTGTCACATACCGACACGCATAATCATGAGGCTGAAAGACTGAAAGACCACAGTACCGGAACACTAGAACTGAGAGTAATATTATCATGATGTTAATGGACATGTAGTTATCGCTGCTGGTGCTGCGGTCCAGGTAAGTACTGTGTTCAACTGTGTATGTGATTGCTGTAGTCTGAGTATGTGTGTGTTGAGGGTGCCGTGTGTGTTTCTGTGGGACTGTAATGTGTGTGTGTGTGTGTGTGTGTGTGTGTGTGTGTGTGTGTGTGTGTGTGTTTGCATCATGTGTCTGTTAGTGCTAACTCGGAGGTAGATCAGTATGGTAGGTGTGGTCATAGCTGGCCGTAGGCATACAGTTACCACCTGTCCCACTTTAAGAGGGACAGCCCCTCCCTGGGCAGTTGTGTCCTGACAAAAACATTAAAAAGGGCAAATGTCCGAGATTGTAGGACATAATTATGTCCCATATATTATGTAATAGTTGCATTAAATAGTTATGCCTGTATCTAAAATACATAAATGTTACATGAAACATGATAAGTAGCTAAAGTGCTTCAAGAATAAGTATGTATTCAGGATAAAAGTATGTTCTATCCTGTTTACTGACCGTGGGTATGTGTCGACTTGGAAACAATGATGTGTGTCCTGCAAATGTCCCACTATGGCCATTTGAAAAGGTGGCAACCCATGCCAAAGAGGTTCAGTCACCAACACAACTGCAATGAGTGCAAATATCTGTGACAGAAATACACGAGACAGCTGTCATTTAGTAACATTCCCTTACATATCGATGTATTTCTGGAGGTATTGAAGTATCAACCTCACCTGCATGCTATATAGAAACCAATTAACAATGGCTCAATGTATAAGCCAGTAACAACCATAGTTTCTCAGTCTACTAAATGATAGGTCTTCAATTAGGGAAGGAACCCACTCACATATATGGAATATGCAGAAATGCAGTCCCCACAAACCTGTATATGCTATGTACACCCACCTACATCTTCCCCACATATGAAACAATTGCAATACAGACTGTAATAACATCACAAACATCCAGTCACTCAATTACATCTGCAGAACCGTTAACATATATTCAACCATGTCTCACAAGATATGTGAGTTACGTGTGTACAACAGCTGTTGTACTGTAAGCAAGCTGGAAATGTGAGGACAGACAGTGTACCTGTAAGAAATGAGTTGGAATGTGTGCTATAGTAATAAGTACCTTATGAAGTGCTTACATGTTCTGAACAAGTCATGAGCATGATAGGGTGTTGGATAATATAAACCCACTGCAACCCACAAGCAGAGACGCCAGTCATAATTGGAGGCACTGCACTATTACCCTGCTGAGTATGGTCTGCAGGTCTATGTACCTTTATCAACGTAGATGTTAGTTGAAGAGATGTAGATGACAGTACGGATGATTTCACACTGCATAGCATACCTGTGACAGGTCATAGGACATCACCCATACTGTGTTCCAGCTACACTGAGTATACTAGATGTACCTTCGTATGTCACAGGAGTGGTCTACCAGTGGCCTGTTGACAGAAGCAACACTACAAAAGGTGTCTGAGTGACATGTGCATATCACACCAGTGGCAGCTACAGTAAAACAGGGTTAATGTTTTGTACTCCCCCTCATTGTAGCCCATACCACACAGACAAATGGGAGGCATCTGCGTATGTAAGGATGTGAATGGCCATGACCTAGGAGCAATAGCTGTCTCAGTGTTGTGGACAACATACAGAATGGGCTTTGTGGGTGAGGTGCTTGACATATGTGCACAATCTGACAGCCGATAATAGCATTGTCAGCGCTAGGTGAATAACCCTGTACCCATTAACTACCACCTAAGCAGCAGTTAACATTATGGACACTGTGTGTAAGGGATGGTGCTGTGCAGTTCACCTCCCTGAGCTGGTGACGTCTCCAGGCCTATTAGGTAGTCATACGAGGCACCCATTTCATGACAGGGTGCCATCCATGAGCATGGAGATCATTGGACAGGCATACTCAGCACTCGGGTGACCAATATCAGATCACATATCACCTTTCAGGGGTATTGGCCATGTGTGGATGGGCAATACTAGCCTTCACAATCCTCACCACCACTATGCAGCATGCCGGCTACCTTGCATAAAGACATGTGCTACACTGTGATGTTGGACATGCTACACGTACATATCCTGATCTGAAAGACATACGTCATGGACAGCCACTGTCCTACTACAATGATCACCACATGCTGGACAGATCCATGTGCCATACATGTTACATACCCCTGCCATACAATGCAACCCTGTCCATCAAAGCTGCACATGTCATCTCTGTCAAACATGGTGCAATGGCCGCATGGTAGTTGTATCATTAACTGTCTAGATCAGTAATGTGGCACTGATGCACCTGGCGGTGGCAAAATGGCTGTTGGATACAGCTAGTAAACCTTGCCCATACATGCCATGGTTGATAACCATCCCTGCGAATAATGTCCAGCTAGCCATTGTCCCATGGGTATCACATGTGCAACACAGGCGATACGTGGCAGGATGTTGAACTGCTGTACAGTGCCATATAGATGTATATGACAAAACAATGTAATGGTTTCCGTGCACATGTGTGCATTGTCACTGCTCATGTCCATTAAGGCAGTGTATGTGTTGATATGTGACATATACACAGCATCAAGGTCAACAGCTTTACTGTGGACACATCCAGGCATGTGCTGATAGGTAAGAACGTCAGTAAAGGCAAACAGACATGCCCACATCAAGACAGCATTCACATCGAGTATGAGCAATGTAATGAGGTGACACACATATATGGTGATAATATCCAATGCACAATGGGTGTTACATGTGTGCGACACAAACATGTCAGTCATGTCAGTGTCATGACGATTTGCAAAGATAACTGTTCATATGTACTAGATTTAATACAAATGTATGTGCAGCTGTATCTCTGTAAATCTCTGTGATACTGTGACCTGTCTCCATCATTATGTCTTCCAGATAATGCCTCATTCACGCCTGCCAGCATATAGCCGCCAGGAGGATGATGCCCTCATCCCGTACCTCCATGATAACTATGAGGTGTTGTTCAGCCATGTGCCACAGCATGCCCAGCAGTGTGATGACCTGTGGCAGGAACTACGCAGGAGGGTTAATGATGTGGGTGGCCATAACCGCACCTACCAGCAGGTGCACAGACACTGCATGGACCTGATACGACATGCAAAACAGCGTGCCAATGCAATCACCAGGGAACAAGGTGGAACAGGTGGTGGGCCACCAACCCAGCCCCCACTCACATGCACTGAGGAGTTACTGGCCAGCTTGGGGACACCCTCAGAACAGCATCCACAAACAGTAGCTGCCATCGTGGAGGTGGGAGTCTCCCAACCAATAAGCTTGGAGTTGCCTGGTAAGTCACTAATGCACATATGACTATCATATCCCATTTAGTTGCATGTGTCACTGTACAATATGTAATGTAGCATCATATGCAAGGTATGTTTACACACATGCCGCATACTATAGTTAGGTACCCTGTGTATGCGCACATGTGCATACTATATGCTATTGTACAGGCAAATATTTTAACATGCACAGTGCACCCTGTAGCTGTCATACAGTCATGGATAATGTTCAAACCGCTGTGTCACCCCTAGACAGGTACCTCTGGCGTGCCGCACAGACATCAGTCCATTGCAGGTGAGACAGTTATCAGTATCAGGCATGTTAATGCATATATCTATTCACCATGTGGCCAGTTAACACATGTACACATAATGTATGGTCCAGTCACGATATACAGGTTGTATCTGTCATTAAGCACACTGGCTACCCATGTGCAATATATTCAGACTAAATGAAACACCAACATGAAACCACAGTATCTGTCATTGCTAGATGTGTGGACAGCTGTGCATACAACGGTGGAGGTATTGTTCAATGTAGGCATATGTACTATACATTGGAACAACACATGCGTGATATGCAAACAGTACCACACAGTGAGCTGGGATGTGGGCAGCCCACAGGAGTCACCATTGTGTAATATGCCCCTGCAATGGGTGCACACATTGTGATGTGTCATTTGACAAGCCCCAGACATGTAGTGTTCCAGCTGCAATATTGTCTCACTATCCCATAATACATACCCCACATACCAAACCTACAACCCTTTGTCTGCATAACCCTGTGGACAGTGACGTATCTGACATCTATGAGTGCATGTCATATGGGACAACAGACATGTGAGACGGCCATCACAAACATTTGGCCAACACATGTTCACACATGGCCATGGAGGATGGCCAGAGACATGTAGCCACACAGTAGATGTGATGTGTATACACCCTGTTGCACATTGTCCACACATGGTCCAACTATAGCCTTTGTTGAATGGTTATATAGTTGATGTGGAACACTGGACATCCTAGAAGCCTGTGCATGGCTTGTGGAGGTGTCACTTAATTCGACCATATAAGATGTGTTGAACATCATGACTGTGTCATAGCATGACAGTAGTCACCTGTACAGCTTCCACAGACATAGACACCACATCAGGCCACAAATACCGTACATTTCCCTTGCTGCTGTTGGACATCACTGTCAGCCATGCACCTCGTGTGTGTGGTACATAACTGTCATGTGAGACATGGTGTATTGACATGTCTGCCATGTGTGGACACAGTTGCCAGAAAGCTAAGACATGTTAGTAGTTGTGCAGGGGTGTCATCTGTAGGTCTTCCAGTGACCTGTCACATGACACATCATGGTTTAGTGTGTATACACCTCAGCGATGTGGGTCACAATCTACAGTAGTTATGTCATGTGTTTGCACGCAGTCATGGCTATGCACTGTGTGTGTATTACACACTGTATAGCAATATAGGTGCCTGATGATGCCATGCAATGGCACAGTGTCTGTACTTTACACTGTATAGCAATGTAGATGCCTCATACTACCCATCAATGCTCATGCACATCTGCTAAAAGTGCTTTCGGTCTGTAGGGCATACAGACAACACTGCAATGTGATACCCATTACACCACTGTACATGTGTCAGGACACCATTGTGTCAGACATGTATGCATGTCAATGCACACGTCAGCAGATTACATGTCATACTACATGTCAATGTCAAGGTCACATCAGCCATGTGTACTGTTAACCTGTGCTGGTCCACATGGTGTATTACAGGGATGCATGCTTACTACCATGATTGTGTGAACTGCATGGCTTCTGATATGACACCTGCTTGCTGTGGTGTGCAACCCAGGGAGGTATGCTAACTACCACTATTAATGTCTGAGCTGCATGCCGTCTGCTGTATCACATGCATGCTGCATGCCGTCTGTCAAATCACATGCATGGTGAGTGTTTGTGTCTGTGTGTGTGTCTATGTCTGTGTGTAATGTAGAGTCTTTCTTTGCATTCACAGGTGATGTAGGTGCGTTACCATCCTGCGGTCCATCTGATGTTAGTGTCCCTACAGATACTAGCAGTGATGAACATATGCAGGAGGTACAGGCAGGGTTGTCAGGGGCTGAATCTGTCCCAATGGTTGCCATCCCTGCTATGTCCCCCTCTTCCCTGCACACAGTTCTCATGCCAACACATACTCCATCACCAGTGGCCATAGAGGAAGGACAGTCAGCGTGTGTTAGCTCGGAACAGGAACATGTGGTGGCTACAGAAGATGTGTCTCCACACCATGGTGTCAGTGTAATGACTGCAGATGTGCCACACAGGCATGTGGCCAGTGCTGCTTGTAGGAGGACCTCTGGCAGACATGCACCTGCAGGACAGAGAGCAGCAACTGGTGTCACTAGACGCATGTTCCAGACTGTTATGGGGGCACAGGCACGTGCAGAATGGCAGAACACAGAAGGGCAGAGGCTTCAGAGGGCTGCTATCTGTTCTTTAAACAACAACATCCAGGCATTGGCAAATGCTCAACAGCAGATCGCTGATGTTCTGGAAAGCGATTGGATGACATGGTTGGAATCCTTGACCATGGCATGGCAATCCGTGAGCGTGAGCTGACTGTGCTGGAAAATCTGGTAGGAGTGAGGCATAGGCAATGTGGACGTAGGCCAGCTACACCACCTGGTGCAGGTCAACATGAATGAGCCACCTCACATGCCCGCTCCCACAGTGCCGCTAGCAGTAGCAGTGCAGCTGCTGCTGCACTGTCCATGCCAGGACACAGTAGGCCACGTGGACGTGGCTCTGGACATTCCCAGCGGGGACACGGTTCCAGTGGACATGTGTCATCGGACAGTAGCCAATCTGTACCTCTGCCTGGTAGTGCCTGTGCAACCCCTGGCAGGCACAGGTCACATGGACGTGGCCGGACACAGTGAGCTGTACATCCTGGTCTGTACAATCTGGAGTTGTCAATAATACCCCTGTGTAGACTGGACACATGACAGAACTGGGTGCACACACACACATGCACACAACAGAAACATCTGTAGGGCAACACAACACCCACATGCATAACTATCACACGGGTCCATTCAGATCACTGGCCCTAACCCACACACATGATGTCATCCACTGGTGCAGCCTATGGCCCTGGCAAACATTATCACCCTGTGCATATGATGATGCCTGTGCCGCATCCCTGTCATCCACACCATCGGTGCAGGAACATGCTCATATGGTCTGATGCACAGGGTGAACAGAATAGTGAGTAGTGTATATTACATTTGTTGTGTACTGTTGACATGCACCAGACATACCATGTAGTACAGGTTTAGAATGCATTGTTATATGTTCACAGTATGTGTCTTGGTAACAATAGTAACAGCATGTTGGTAATGATGCCCTGCTTCCCTCCTTAAGGTCTACTTGCATGTGCCATTACGTTACAGTGTTTGCAGCTAGAGTGCATTGTTGCATGTTCACAGTCTGTGTCTTGGTAACAACAGTAACAGCATGTTGGTAATGATGCCCTGCTTCCCTCCTTAAGGTCTACTTGCATGTGCCAATAAGTAGCAGTGTTAGCAGTTTCCCATGTGTAAATGTGGTGTACTCACCGGCATGTATGGCAATACCGGCATGCTATATGTAGCCTCAGCTTCACTGTTAGAAAGGCTACCATTCCACAGATGTCCACACATCTACTGCTCCAGAAGCATGTGAGCTGTTAAATAGGCTTCAGTGGCTAGAGACGTGACATCCATACCGGGTCACATCAAAGGTATGGTGACATGGTGTGGGGGGTTTACACAGCGGTCTGGCTGATGTCAACGTTAGAGGCCAGTTGATAGCATGAGGCCTCACTGTGTAGCAGTAATACACTGTCACATTACAGGATGAGAACACGCACAGACATACACAGAAACACACAGTAACATGACCACACTCACGGGGTCAACAACACTATAATGCACACTTGATAGTGTTGAGGTGAGGACCCCTGCCTATGTGGTAATCACCTTCACAGTACTGTGTACCCACATGACGTGACACAGAGAATGAACATGTACAGGTAGCCAGTAAGGCTGAGACCGATGGCATCAACAGGGTAGTAGACTGCATCACCATGAGGGGTTAGGGATCCTGTCTGTTCTGTATGGTAGCATATACCCTCACTCCATGCACCAGACAGCCATACATGCATACACACACACACACACACACACACACACACACACACACACACACACACACACACACACACACACACTGTGGAGTCCACAAATGTCATTCACATACAGATAGCTGACATGTGTGTGATACACACCCCACCCCTGCCTACGTCTTGCTTTCTACACTGCAGTATGTACAGATCTCTACAGCAGTGTATAGAGGTGTGTAACAATCGGGATGTATTCCCCACCATACGTGGCATATATGGTCACACAAGCAAACACACATGGCAGTACTGTGAATCCTACACCTGCTATATGATGATACGTCTGACAGACATGCAGCTGTATTGGCTGCATTATGTGTGCCAACACTACCTTTGGCAACTGTGCTGCTATATGCACACGGGAGGACGTAAGTGTTACAGGTGTCAAGTGATGTACAGTCAGTAACACCCTGACCGCTGTGTAGGTTATATGTCTTCACCTTCAAGTAACAGTAACATAGCGTACTGTTTGCACATGTAATGGTAGGACGGCTTGTGAGACACCTGTGAGCTGTCCTCAGCAAACATCCATGTGCAAACGTGGACCACCACTTTATGTACACACATCCATCCATACCTGATGTACATCCTACCGCACTGTCAGTATTTCACCATATACAGGTGTCAATGATGGGGTTGCATTGCAACTGCATGTTGTAGTTAGACACAGATGAACAACATACATCAGCTACTGCACATGCATGGTAGCTGCATGCACACCACTACATGTACTTGTGTGTTTCTCCTACATTCCTGTCATGTAGCCATGTTTGTATGCATTGCAATTGGTGGACATGTGTGATGACATACATGATACATGGACTGTTGTATGATATGTTGGTTGTCATGGGTAACTGTTACAGAGGGAATGTTACCTCAGTCAACATTGCTACCTTATGTACTGTTAGCATTCAACAGCCATGGACCTACCTTCCATGTGCATGTGTGTGATAGCTGTAGCCACCTGTCTGCACAGAGGACAGCAAAAGCTTTGCTATGTATATATGCATTGTGTGTGTGTGGGCCATGTACATATCCACTGCAATTACATGTATGTCATATTCAAACATGAGTGTTTTCTGGTATACAGTGACAGTCATCTGTTAAAGCTGTGTAAGACCCAGGGCCCCTGTTATGTGTAGAGCTGACCTGGTTATGAACTGTGGCTTCATTGCATTGCATACCACATGATGGAACCC